>NW_011340165.1:0-2192 GCF_000735185.1 Notothenia coriiceps | reverse complement strand
CTCAGGTTAATCTACAGATTTAATTGTGAGCAGTTTTCTAAGGAACTAATTTCTTTCTCACAAACTCGGCTAGCTAAAGATTATATTTTTGAAAACTCTACAGAATAAATGACCCTCACCATAATCCACAGAGCTTGTTGTGAGCAGTTTGATGTTGGAACTATTTTCTTCCCACCAATTGTTAGCTATAGCAATCTCAGCAAGCTAACGGTTAGCTGCGTTAGCTATGTCACCTCTTTTTAACATCTCGTACTGGGATGAGCATGGAACTTTTATCCCATGATTTATTCAGGGGGGTCAAACTCAAATACACAGTGGGCCAAAATAAAAAAAACGGTACTAGTGGAGGTCCGGACTGGTTCAATGTTTATTGCAGAACTTATTGAAATGAACTTATTGCACATATTAAACCTGGAACTAACAAAGCAACATTAAACATTAAATAATCAGTTCATTCATTTCTTATGGCTCTATCTGCAGCTTTTCCAGAGTCATTTCTTATGATTACATTTTTCCACAGGCCAACAACAGCTTCAACAAAACTATTTCCCTCAAAGAGAAACCAAACATGCCCTGTTGTCGTGAGAGAGAAAGTGCAGAAGGAAACATCCATTAAACTCAGTGTGCTGCTCTGTGATGCTAGCTCAGATACTTGGCATCTCATCTTGGGTGCAAGCTCATCAATGTTTGGGCTCAGGCTCTGAGCTGAGGAGACCCTCAGGATGGAGTGAAGGTGCAATATACCGGCGGGCCAGATCTAATAGGAATTAAAAATTATCCTTCGGGCCGAAATTAAATCCACCACGGGCCTGATTTGGCCCCCGGGCCTCGAGTTTGACCCATGTGATTTAGATGCACACTTTCTTCTGTGCAGTGATATGGTTGGCAGGTGTAGTTGGGTCGAAAGAAAATAGTTCCTACATGAATCTTCTCACAGCGAGGTCTGTGTATTGTCTCCAGTAACTGGGTGATGATTTCTGGAAAGAGATGTATTTTCTAGCTCCACGGTTTGACAGCAGTCTAGGAAATAAGAACATTGGAAGGAACTCTACGACTGATATTTCCAACACTAGGCAAATCACACCAAAGCAATCTAATGTATTTTGAAAGATGGCACCACGAGTCAAAATGAATAAAAGCCGTTCTTTATTTTGGGGAACCCTCCATTTGTATGTGCATACCTCAGAATAATATATCTGTGTATTTGACCCTTGAGCACCTATGGGAGACTGTATTACAGAGCATTTAACAGGTATCAATAAGCGCTGGAGGAAATGTGTTATTTAGGTGTTTGTAAGGGACAAGTCTTTTGTGTTTTGGTGCCAATTTGCTGTTTTTTAAAGTGTTAATTTGACCACCAAAGGCAGCGATAGACAAACAACTCCTGTGCTCTGCGAGGTGAAGTCACAGGAGGCTGGTGGCTTAGAAAAGCATAATAAACTGCTTTGATTCATTCTTGAAAGGACTGTTTGACTGCAAGTGAAAGCTGTTAAATATTCTAAATATAGCATGCACTTATACTGTTGTTGATGTTTACAAGATGGACCTTTCTTTAAGTTGACTAAAATATATGTTGCTGAACTCCAAAGTTAGATCTTAAAGTATGACTGATCGAATGATACCTCCCCCACAGAGATGATATACCCACCACCAAGTTTCTTGTATTGAAATAAACTGTTTCGTAGTTTTTACAGCACCACAGTTTTATTGACTTCCCCCCTCCTGGTCCCCCCAAAGCTTCATGACCCCCCGCTGCTACCAGCTGACAGTGGGAGAGGGAGGAAGAAAATAAAAGCAGGGGGGAGAAACTCAAGCTTCTGAGAAAACAAACACTCATCTTGTTTCTTGGCACTTTTCTTTTAACCCTTTCACTCATTCTGTTGTAATGTGAGGGACAAATAACAAACGTTCTGTTGTTTTTAATAGCATATTTCTTCTTTTATTGCAAATACATATACAAAAGATTCTTTAAAGACAGTACAAATACATGGCAAGATCACAGAAGGTGAAAGTATTGGGAACATTGTGATATTAGGAGATAAAGGAAATGGAGCAGAAAGAAAGGACGGTCCTTCTTGTGATCGCAAAAACAAAAGTTTCAAAACTCTTCCAGTTCTTCCAGCCATAGTTTAAAGTACAACTCAAAGGAAATTCACAAATAACAAATAATCCGTACACATTTCGTTACATAG
>NW_011340164.1:0-1742 GCF_000735185.1 Notothenia coriiceps | reverse complement strand
CCGTTGGCGGGGCTCCGTTGGCGGGGCTCCGTTGGCGGGGCTCCGTTGGCGTGGCGCAGCGCCCCTCCAAGACAATGGTAGGGGAAACACTGATTTATACACAGAACTAAATAAAAGCACAACAATCAATATAAACAAAAGAACTTTAACTCATCTCGTCAAACTTCAACCATACTTGCCCGCCAGCTGATTTGTTCCAGACTTTTCTCTGAGTTTTAAAGTTTGAGGCAGCGCAGTTCCCCTGGACTTCATCACTCACATCCTTTGTAGTTTATTGTCTGCAATACTCCGGTAATGAGAGGAAAACGAGGAACAGCTCTGACAGACTTTCTGCTAGAGACTAATATTTGATCATGTGGCAGCGATGGTGAATCTGTGGTGGTGGCAAATGTCCCTATAGATTTGAAAATAATTACAATGCAGGTTTTCATAGCTTTTAAAAAGGATAAATAAAGCACGAGTCGGTATTCTTTCAAACGCTTCACTTAGTCAGCCGTCTGTATTCTTCCGTGATTAGGAACAAATAAAGTGATTTCCACGAACCTCTGTCAGACACTTTAAATAAGCCTTATTATTAGAACACAACTTGACCTGTTGGAGGCAGCAATCCAAGCACACAGAGAATAAAGCTCAGTGTTTCTGAAGGAGAGAAGACAGGTTGTTATTCAGATTGTCAAATTGTTCGGGCGTGTTTATCACGGTCAAAGCTGAAACACATTTCCTCTTCAAGAACAGTCTCTGAACTTTCTGTTTTCCTCCGCTGTTTCTTTTCATGCGGGTGTTAGAGGGAATCAAAGCTGAGTGCTGTGCTCCCAACACAGTGATCAGAGTCCTAACGGAGGCCCTCTTTGATGCCGTAATGAGCCCAGTGAGCGAGGTTATTATTATCCAGAGAGACGACATGCAGAGAGAAGATAGATGGAGAGCCGTGGAGGAGGAAAGCAAACCAGTGGGTGGCATGTTTGGAGCAGAACTCGGCTGCAGTTAGTTTCACTCGTTTTGACCTTTTATCTTCTGATCATCCGACAGAAAGTGCACAAGTTTCAACTAAGTTAGAAGATGGGAAAGGCTTCTAAAGTTCGTATTTGACATATTTTACGGTTGTCATAGTGATACAGACAAGGAGCAATTAAAAATAAATTAGTTGAAGCGGTTGGAGGAAAATGGCCCTCATCCGAAGGCATTATCTAAACAAGAAAGTAAAAAAAATTGAATGCAGTGTTTCCCATACATTGATTTATTTTTGGCGGGCCGCCATAATTAAATATCGTCCGCCACAAATGGATCTCATAAATATTTTTTTATTATTATTACTTTTAATTTTTTTTGTAGTCTAATGGATAGTGAGGTGGGCTGATGATCGGAAGGTTGCGAGTTCAAATCCTGCCTGGAACACCACTACTAGTGTGCCCTTGAGTAAGGCACTTAGCCCTCGGTTACTCCAGGGAGAATGTCCCTGTAATTGGTCATTGTAAGTCAGTTTGGAATAAGGCGTCTGCTAAATGCCTGAATTGTAAATTATATTTTTGGGAGAATAAACCCCACAGATTCTCAACTCCACTGTGTTTCACTCATTAACAACGCAACACAGAGCAACAAGAACGTTGGTGGGGTGGGGGTGCGGTGCCCCCACAAATAAGAATCAAATTGTGTGGGAAACACTGAGCTTTCATCAGGGCGTGTGGTAAAGGATGTAATATCAAGGTGGTTCCGATTTACAAAAGAAAAAAGTTATAGTTTGC
>NW_011340163.1:0-5052 GCF_000735185.1 Notothenia coriiceps | reverse complement strand
TTAAACTCCAGTGACCACATCATTAGTCTGCTGCTCTAATTATGTCAATTGGATTTATGACAACATCGTGTTCCATGACACAGGTGTTTATATTTGAGCTAAAGACGTGTCCAGAGATCAGAGGTTTCCATGGTGATCAGTGAGAGGAGAGCATTTGCATTGTTCAGAATGAGAGATACACCTCTTACATGTGAACGTTTTGTTGAAGAACCGTAACAGATATCGGTGAAATTTCAAAGCGTGAAGCATGTCAAGGAACTTGAGCATCTGAAGTGTACTTTTTGTGTACTTTCGGGTTAATAACGTATTCTTTTTGGCAGATTAATTAAAGGTGTGCGGCTGCTATCGTGGGGAAAGATGAGGCTGAACTTACATTGGGGTTTAATGGAGACATGTTGAAAGTTTTTGTCACTTCATGCCCTCAAGAGGCATTTTGTTTAATTATTTTGCAAGCTACGAGATGTTTTCCTACGTTTCTTATGAAAAATGATGTCTCAGGAATGTAGGGTTTGGGAATTATGGCAGGTTCAAAAGAAAATATGAAGGCGAATTTCAATCGGTCCTCCACTCTACAGCTGTAGCTGTGACATCACACACTCTAAATCTGAAGAAGGCCTCTTTACCAAGGTCTGAACAATGTTTAATATCTCTAAAAGTACGAATCAGATTTAAAAGTTATTTAACATGAATAATGTCAGAAAGATGTGTAACATTTTAAAGTTGGAATGAGGTTTCTGAGTGGAAGTATGAAGGAGCAGTTAGCAGTTGAAGTTGCATGAAGATTGTTCAAGTCTGAAGAGTTTCTCCATTGACTTCCATGTTAAAAATGTGATGAATTATGGGATGTATCTCTGGAATTATGAAAGTTATGAATGAGAAAAGTAATAGCCATCGATTCCCGACCGAGCTGAACGTTTTGATGTTCGAACGGAGTTTCTGCGATGTGGAATGTGGGAGAAGAGGAGGTGCAAAATAACCCGGCGGAATAATATAGAATTTCGTGCGTAGCATAACAGATGGTATGTATCAGCATTCCCACTAAATAATTCATTTACTTTTCAACAACAACAACTATAGCTTAAATCTTCCTATAATGCAATGTTTTCTGTGTTTCACAAATCTAAACCAGAAATCTGTTGATCTAGTTGTGTACTTTATTTATCTGACAGAGACTCTTGATGTCAGTTCTGAATTTACGTCTTGATTATGTTACAAAGGACAACATCATCTGCATAAAGCTGAAAGCGCTGCACTAATTTCACAAACTGGACCCTCTTTAAACATGCATCTCAACACTCTGTTTCTCTTTTTTGTGGTATTGATTAAAGAAATGCCAATTACATAAACAAAAGTAATAAGACATATCGTGACACATTTTATCATAAATGAATAAGGGGCAGAAAACATACATACACCATATTGAATTTTCTCTTTTTTCTTTATTTTTTATAAAGAAAAAAGAGAAAATTCAATTTAAAAAAAAAAAAAAAAAAGCGTCTTTGTGCTACATTAAGATCTAATTTTAAGTTGAAGAGTCTGGGGAAGTAACATTTGTATGATATAATTGTTGTTATCACGAGTAAAAACGCAGACACTGACAGGCCCCTGTGTCAACAGAGTGTTTTAAGTAGTGATTTAGAATTTGTAAAAGATTACACATCATTCAATTTTTCTGTGGAAATTCAGAAAAGGTGTGTGTCAGAGAGTGCTATGGGGGACAATAATGTATTAGCTCACATCCCTTTAAACACTAAGAATCAAACCAAACATTGTGAAAGTATGTGCCTGTGTGAGGTATGTGCGTACTTGGTGGGTGCAGGAATGCGGTCGTTACATTCCCTGCAGCTATGTACTCGACACATCTGGCACTGTTGGATGCTGGGATTCTGACGTCAGCCCTCAAACAGTCTGGTGTAACCGGTGGTAACGGGTCCAGGTTTGTCTACAGGGATGGGAACACGTAAACTTAAGTTAGTTACAGCAATGAGCTCCAGCCCAACAGTTGTCCCTTTGTCTCTTTAACAAGAAACATAACTTTTCCAGGGATGTTGGTAACTCTGTGCTTTTCTTTTGTTTGATATGCCAACGCTTTGAGTTCTAGCTAATCTGGATATTTATCTATTTTCACTGGAACTAAGTAGCTAAAAACTTTAGAAAAATGCAGAAAACTGTGCACATTTTTAGCATTAGTTTATGGTTATTGAATTAAGTAGAATCTATGAATGTTGAATTCATAAAAATTGATCACTGACATCAAGCCAAGAAAGACCAACCATACCTATAATTAAAAACATTCACAATGCGTCAATGTCATCAGATCCACCTCAATGATGAGTGGATATCGAAGATCCTGTGATACACCTGAATGCACCACTAAAGGCTAAGTGGGTCTGGACTTTAATGTTCTTTGAAAGTGAAAATAAGCATTACCAAGGTAAAATATCCACTCCTCTTAGGCTGATACTGATATCGTATCATAGGGAAAATTCTTGAGTTGTAAGTTTTTTTGGTTCACATCTACTTCTACAGTTTTCGATCACTAAGGGTAGGCTTTCTTCACATTGACCCTGGGTTTATTGGAGGTTATTCAGTTCACCTGGATTTTAGACTTTGCAGACCATTTACATGCAAAATCTATATAACACATTACAGGAAAGGGATACCCAAAAAAGAATAATAGGGCCCCTTTAACTTAGGGGCCTTCATACGGACTTAATCATCGACGAGCTGTTAAGTTATTTTAGAAAAGGCATTTGTTCATTTTTAAACAAGCATTTTATCATAATTAAGGAGAAATATTTTCATTTTTACGGCAAATTTTGGTTACATGCAGTTGGGAAATTGTTCAATGGCTTGTTCTTGGTCACTTTAAATCTGGGGGACCAGTTCCACCACATAACAAAAGTAGAGATGTCCCGATCCGATCACGTGATCGGGGATCGGAGCCGATCACGTGATTTTCAAAAGATCGGAATCGGGAGGAAAAAAATCGGGAATCGGGATTTTTTTATTTTTTTTAAATACTTTTTAAAAAATTTTGTATTCAATGTTAAAAAACAAAAATGACCATGTTCAAGTCTTAAAGTCATCCTGAGGCCTTAGTTTTGGTTTGTGTGCCTTGGCAGTCTCAGATGTGTTGCTTCTTTGGGGCTTGTCTTCATAGACCTGCTTATTTCTCTCAAATCTGGCAACAGAGTGGGTGCAGTGTCTAATTGTAGCAGTAAGCTAACGAGTACTGATAAGCTTTATTTTGTTTTGATCCAATGCTGCACAACTGAACTGATCCAATGCTGCTGTGAAAGAAAGAAGCTATATCCATGTTGGATAGAATATCCAATTTAAATAAAAAAATAACCTTAAGGGACAACTTGAATGCTTTTTTTCTTTTTTTTCTCTTAATGCATTGCATAAAGATCGGATCGGGAAAAATCGGTATCGGCAAATTGTCAAAATCAAATGATCGGAATCGGATCGGGAGCAAAAAAAGGTGATCGGGACATCCCTAAACAAAAGCAAACCTTTCAGAATATGTTCTCCCTCTCCATTGAAACACTCACTGGCTTGTCGATGGTGAAGGAGCTCCACAGAGGCATCAGATCTGTGAGGCTGTAGGCGGTGATGAATCCCTCCTGGGGGAGGACACAGTAACTCTTGTTAGGCTGCAGCATCCGGGGGCGGCCCTCCGGAAAGTGCTTCTTCTTCGCAGCAAACTCTGATAAAACAAAGGTGCACTTCCCTTTACATTGTCCTTTAGGAGGGATTTTAACAATTCTGAAAAATAAGTAGGAATATGAATAGGGAAAATAAATGAGACTGATCAATGCAATCAGATGTGATGTTACACGTCATCATTGCAAATAAAAATAGTCTGATTTAAAGGAAATGATCTAAATTCCAAAATTAGAGAAAATAAAAGATCTAAGATACATTTAAGGTACAGAATAACTGTTTTTTAAATGCCAGGGAACCTCCTCACCTTGCTCTGCTGTCAGATTCAGACGGCTGTTGATTGAATTGTCACTCTAAAGTGAACAAGAGAAAACAAATTATGTTAATGAATTTATTGATTTGGGTCTATTTCCATTTTTCCAATCCCATAATTCAGTAAAAAAACAAAACAGCTGATATATATGCTTGCCTGTAGAAAGGAACTCATGGATTATTAAGATAAATAATAATTAAAACCCCCTCTTATATACTTAAAAAAAAAGAAAATATCTTTAATACTTTCCAGCTTCCATCCCTCATAAAAAAGCACTGAGTGGATGTCTTTAGGGGCAAAGTAGCGAGTTGAAAAATAAGAATGTAGACGTTTGGTGCAGATGGGTTCGTGTAATAACTTTTTGCAGTAGAGTAAGCATCTGCCGTTTTACCGACCATAATCGTGGTTTATGTAATCAAGGGTTTTAGTTGCCTTTCCCTAATCATATCTAGCCATAATCTATTTTCTATTAACAAAGTATTTCCCTACCGTAATCTCACCATAGTTAGTGTGTAAGTAAGTTAGTTCGTAAGTTAGCTAACTATGCGCAAATGTGGCAGAATTAAAAAAAAAAAAAATTCAATAGGTCATAATCCTTATTGTTAACTAACATCGCAAATGTAAGATGAATCTATTTAATTAATAAATGTATTCTGCAACATAATGTGTCAAGGAGAAGTCTGTAATACTGAACAGCTGCAGTTTTTAAGCAGGTGAACACAACTCCCATGAAAACACCAAAGAGAGGATGAACATCTTCAGGCAACGGGAGCCCAGCACCGACGGTGACATCAAGGAGCCCGTTGAATGCTCAGAAGAGACCATCCTCAGGTGATGGGAGTCCACCAAACGGTGCCCCATCCAAGAGATCACAACCTCCACTGGATGTACGCAAGGACCTAGTGGCACATTTTCCAGGGAAGACCAAGAGAGGACGCTGTAGACACTGCAGTAAAGGGTACATAAACACCCAATGCACCAAGTGCGACGCCCGTCTGTTCTTTCTGACGATAGGAACTGTTTTTTGGACTACCATATTCATAATTAATACATGACTATTCATAAAAATA
>NW_011340162.1:0-2621 GCF_000735185.1 Notothenia coriiceps | reverse complement strand
GATAGACAGCGCTCCCCCAGACATGGAGGAATGCAGCTCACAAATGTGAAGCCGTTAGTAGACTTTGCCCGGTAGCAACTGAGAGTCTTTTTGTTTAAACAAAGATTTTCCCAAACAACAGATGGACAATGTGCAACAGCAGCTTTAGTACAACTATCTGCTTTCTTGTATGTGTGTTGCAAGATGCCACATTTTGTACATTTAAGTTATCTGAATGGTCTTAAATGTACCTCTCTACCAACAAAAAATCTAAAAAGTAGATCCTTATATTAACCTTAATTACTAAAAATGGTTAGCCCTAAAATACTACAAGGAAAATCAAGAATTTGACCAAAACTGTACTTATAATTATACATTTTTGGGGGCATAACTTCTGTCCTGTGCCATTTTCATTTGTGCTTAAATTCACAACTGAAGCTTGGTGGGGGGGCAGCAGACATTATCTTTGAGCTAAACTGCTAATATAGGTCATTTCCATTTCTTAGCAAAATTATCTTTTATTCAAAATGTGAAACAAAGCTTAAAAAAAAAACTAGACTAATTAGCGGAAAGCATTAATGAGGAATAAAGAATGTGGTTCCCCGGGGAGGTAATTATGTCCTGTATGATATTTACTTAATACAACAGAGGGGAAAGGCTGCTTTCATCTTTCAGGGAGGGGAAATGTTATGTTCGTCTGTGAATATAGCCTTGTCGTGTAATGGCGGGAGTGGGTATGTGATATGAGAGAGAGTAGTGTGACTTGCCTGAAGCAAATCCTCCACACCAGATCATTTTTGTCTATCCATTTAGAGCCATTAGCCAATCAGGTTTAACCACAGACGGTAGGAAGTACATGTTATAAGCATCTCTATGTGTGTGTGGTGGGACAGAGAGGGGTCTTAATAAAGCATTGATGCAATATGTAGTAATATATGGAACATATCTTGTAGAGGAATGTTTGTCCCCAAGACTTAAGGTGTGTGCGTGTGCGTGTGTGTGTGTGTGTGTGTGTGGTCCCACCATTTGTTTCTCTTGTTTCTCCAGCGCTGATCGGTCCCTGGTGATCTGTCTCTGGGTGCCGCGCAGCTCCTTAGACTGCTCCTTGATTACGTCTTTGGAGAGAGAAAGATGAAGGCAAGGTCAGTTCAGACTTTGTCAAAGCAGACAATATCTAAAACAATTATAACACATGACATTTCATATTTCCAAAGACCTACACACACTTCAATACCGCAATTTGGGGTTCAGTTTCTTGCCAACGGACACTTCACTGCAGGGGATTGAACCCGCTGATTAGTAAAGACACATTTACCCCATGAGCCACAGCCAACCACACCAAAATGACTCAATATCTGAATTTATATCATCGAATACATTTATCAGATTCACTTTTGCGCTTTTAAAATATGAACAACTCCCCAGAAATTGTATTTTAACAGGAAAGTCGAGCAGAAAAAACGTTATCTTTGTCAAAAAATATGTCCTGTTGTCCGGGTCCCCCTCCCAAAAGAATCTCCAAATCTGGCATGACTTTTGAGTTGTATAGCCTACTGGTCAGAAAGCTCAAGAATGTGGAGAATTAAATTAACTTTTCTATGCGGTTTAATTCTGGACAGCCTTCTACCATTTCTTCTTTATTACCCTCAGTGCCGTGTAGAGGAAGTGGTAAAAAATGAAATTGTAAGATGATTGTCTTTGTTCATTTTGACATCAAAGTGTTTAATTCAAGGAATGCAGGTAGGAAGGGTGGGTCTAGGACGGCTGCATGGCTTTGGAAGATATATGAAACATTTATTTAGGGAGCTTAATTGTGATCATGAGCATGTCTGTGTCCCCACATGCACGCCAAACACCTCACAACAAGCAACGCGTTGAGATAGCATACTGACACAGCTCAATGTGGAAGTGCTCACACCACAATATTAAGTCAGCTGTAAACCACCCACACTAAGTGACATCATGTGAGACCATGTATGACGCTGAAGTCACACGTTAATCCTGAACTTCTGAGTCAGAGGGACAACCCAAGTCACACACACACACCTTCAGGAACTCCAGAAAGGAAACAAATTCAGCTCACATAATGCAGAAATAAAATGACATCTTCAATTCTGAAGGGCTTTTTTTAAGTTGCCTACAACACAACAGACATATTTTTTGCAACTTTCTAATTGTAATCTTTATGAAACTTAAAAGAGGAGGAATCCCTCTGCCAGGACAAACATGTCAATATTAAAATGTAAATTAAATCATTAAATTAAAAGTAATCTGGGACATCAATACAAAAATATATAAATGGAAGTGAAAAGTAAACTTCTAACCATCAATTCAGCTTCACATTCATAAGTTTCAATATGTTATGAAGGGAATAACGAGTTTTTGGAAGAAGTAAACTACAGCAGAAAAATGCTTATTCTTTGTGAAAAGTTCAGCAATCATGAAGTTAGTCGAGACACGTGAGCGCGTTGGACCACTTGTGGGAACGAAGCGTGTCTACGTACACGGTGACGTGCCGCCAACGTCTCAAAGTGGGAGGGATATCGTCCTACAAATATGTGGGATCTAACCCCCCCCCTTCATTCGCCAAATAACCAGAAACCACTTCAGCCACCTTACCCAGGGCAACATCGGGGGGGGGG
>NW_011340161.1:6294-8002 GCF_000735185.1 Notothenia coriiceps | reverse complement strand
GTCTTATGTAGTCTAGTAATTTTATTTTAAAAAATGTTGGTTTCCCCCCTCAAGCAGCATCATTGTTTAGTCCTCCCCGCCGCGCTCCTGTCCCCTACGTGATCTCGACGATAATACACGATAACAGAGAAGATAGAAAGAGCAGATCAGACGAGATGAAGTACCTGACCACCAGAGTCATCCTCCCCACGAGACACCTCAAGCTGGAACACGAACGATATTGGAAACACGTGACGAACGCACAGCGATCAATTTGCCGAAGGTGAACTTGACGGGGAGGAGATGGAGGCTTGATTGTTCCTCACAGTCGATCACGTCTGGGAGGAAGAGATCAACCCATACTGTACATACATGAATGAATCATGCCGTTTCTTTTCTAGCACTTCAACGCAATCTGTTTCCTTGTAAACCAGTTGCAAATTAGAAAGCCTTTTTCATATCTGTGCCAAGGAGGTCATCGTCCTCAGATTCATTTCTCCATCCACAATGTCCATTCTATGTCCTAATTTTGTCACTGGTTACAAGGAAACAGATTGCGTTTCGCAGTGCGCTAAAAAAAACGGTGTATTCATTCATGTATTACATAGTATAGGTTTGACCTCTCTTTCCTCCAGAACGTGTCCAGTGTGAGGAATCAATAGGGGCTCCATCTCCTCCCCGTTCAAGGTTTTCACCCTTCGCAAACTTGACCGTTGTCGTCGTCCACGGGTTTTCAAACGCTGGTCACCAGCTTGAGGTTTGGTCTCTAGTGGAGGATGACCTGGGTCAGCGTCTTCTCTCGTCTGATCTGCTCTTTCACCTGTAACGTGACGTCGGGGATCACGTAGGAAGGACGAAAATTCGTGAGGTAAACAATGTGCTTGCGAGGGGGAAAACAACATTTTTTAAAATAAAATTACTAGAACTAACATATAGTAAAAGAGTAAATTAGACAAAACAATTACTTATTACGAAATGCAGCATTCACTCACAGACAGACAGACAGACAGACGGACGGGACGGACCGGACGGACGGACGGACGGACGGACCGACGGACCGGACGGACCGGACGGACGGACGGACTGGACGGACGGATCGGACGGACGGACGGACGGACGCATCGCACGCACGCACATGCACGCACGCACGCACGCACGCACGCACGCACGCACGCACACACACACACACACACACACACACACACACACACACACACACACACACACACACACACACACACACACACACACACACACACACACACACACACACACACACACACACACACACACACACACACACACACACACACACACAGTGTTCGCTGTTGGGTCTCCATTACGATGTTTAAATTATTCATATTTTAATGTTTTCTAGTTACAGAGACATTTCCTGTGCTCACCTCCATGACGATTATAAAAGCCAGTTTGGCAGCGATCACATGCCAGTAGTAGACATTGTACTCATACTGCATGGCATGCCCGGGGGGGTACCGGAAATCTCGATATCTGAAAAAGAAAAGTTCAAATTAAAACATTACTTTACACACAACTATTCCTGAGTCATGTATTCAACTTGTCATCATTACTTCAAGAGTCCAGACGTTTTAATCACACCATTACATGCAATCAATTTAGCTATTTACATAAATTAACTTAAGAGACATTTTGTGGCTCTGCTCAAATCTTGCTTTTAATTTCAAGAATGTGTGTATCCCCGTCTTTACAA
>NW_011340161.1:3003-6173 GCF_000735185.1 Notothenia coriiceps | reverse complement strand
TTACAATCCACACACACACACACACACACACACACACACACACACACACACACACACACACCAATGTTCATACCTTTACTGGTTTGTTTATGAATGTGTTTTTCAAGAGACGAACCAACAGGGAAAACATTTCAAAGCAAAAGTATGGCTCTAAGACAAAGACGATCAGTGGTTGTTTTGATTCTGTAACTGTTGTTCCCATCGATGTCCAAAAATGTCTTGTCTATGTGCAATGTGTCTTCGATACAAATATTTAAAACAAACATGTGTACCTGCAGGTGGTGATGTTGTAAGGTGTCCTCATGGGCATGCTCCGATCAGAGAAGTCGCTGATGTTGAATATAGACAGCGAGCTTTCGATGTAGCCCTGCATGGTGTGGTTGGAGTGATGTCCGTAGGGAAACACAGAGAAGGACCAGTAGTAGACCAGCCGGGGAATCATGTCCGAGCTAAAAGCAATGATCATGGCCTGTTGAGACACCAGGACACCGGGTAAATGTCATGAGAGCATCAAGGCAAGGCAAGGTAAGTGTATTTATATAGCACCTTTCAACACAAGGCAATTCAAAGTGCTTTACAAAAATATCGGACATTAAGAGCATTAAGAAACATATGATAATGAAACATGAATAACAAAGGTACATGAATGAAAGTGACAGTGCAGTGTGAGATACACACATCTGAAATGTTTAGCTCTGACTCTCAATCCTCGCTTACTTTTTAGCAGGAATAGTTTTCTATGACCTCACTTTCTTTCTACTTTCTTTTTAACTTATCCTTTAGTTATTTCAAGTGTCTCATGCTAAACGAACCCCCCTTTGGACAATTCTAATCTGCATCCCAATATTCAGAAAAT
Organism: Notothenia coriiceps; assembly: GCF_000735185.1. Taxonomy (NCBI): domain Eukaryota; kingdom Metazoa; phylum Chordata; class Actinopteri; order Perciformes; family Nototheniidae; genus Notothenia; species Notothenia coriiceps. The sequence continues at coordinate 5,317 of NW_011340161.1, read as the reverse complement.
TCAACGGATCATAATAGTAGACATAGCTTCAGGCTTTGTGGATTACTTGTAATGGTTGGACGTTATCAGGATACAAAAAAAACGTAACTATTTCCGAAGTTGCATTTAAAAATCAGTTTACTGTACGCTATGATGTCAGCAGCTGGATAAACATTATTCATAGTTTGCTCCTAAATGTCTTTGTATTGTTTGTGAAATTGGCCATTTAAGAAATCAGAAATCAGAAAATGTGTTCAATTTTTAAGCAACTACTTTGTTATTCCTGTTCACCAAGCTCAATTCAGACAACTTAATAGAACATCTGATTTGTTATTGTATTAAAGCATTTGGAATAGTTTTACAAATGCAACAAAATTCTCTGATGGCCGTTTAAAATCACACAATCAACAAACTATTGTATAAAGGCCTTGGATAAGAATGTCCAATATATGTTGCGTTACCTGGGAGTTTAGTCCTATGATTAAAAACGATATTTCAGTACAAATATATTTGATTGCCCTATTTTATTGTCAAATATAAAGAGAAAGTGCTTCATGGCTCCCCCAGTATGCAAGGTGAAAAAGCCTCTGCAGTGAGATTAGGAGAATGAATCAATTTGTGTTAAAGATTGCAGAACCTTGTGAATCTGCACTGTGTTTCCAGCAGCACAACAGAACACTATACACACACACACACACACACACACACACACACACACACACACACACACACACACCTGCTTTTATTTCCTGTCTCTCCGAGTTCAAAGCCACCATAAGAAGGCCAGGGCCGAAAGAGCCCCTACAGACCATGCTAAGCGCCCCTGAGGTTATTTTTTGAAATGTGCTCGGTTTCTCAAACTCCGCTGCCCTTGTTCAATCACTTCAGCTTAAAGTGGCCCTCTCTCTCCCTCTGAGGTCTCCCAGTACATATCCAAACTGCTCAGTCTATCTCACCTCTTTGCACTGGCTTTTAAAGGGGACCTATCATGCAAAATGCACTTTAAGATGTATTTTATACAAAAAATATGTGTCCCTGGAAGTGTCAGAAAAAAAACCCCTCTCTCTTTTCCTCCATACCCATATCTCTAAAAACGGGGGAGCAACGGAGCTGATCCAGATTTGCTGCCGATACGATGTAATATCTGAAATGTGGACCCACGGCACTATCAGAAACGTAGCTGTCAGAAACAAAGCATGACGTGTTTTGGACGTCTTTGTTTACATTAGCAAGCATCGCTAACTCTCAGAGCTAACCTGTACTGGAGAGAGTATGTGTAAAGAAGCAGGAAATAAAAAGGAACTCACCTTGTGGTCTTTTTTTTTAAAAAGCTATATATACCCAGAATCATCACTTTAGTAACAGGGTTGAAATAAAGAGGTATGAGGCTAGAATGGATGATCTGTTTGGTATTTTGAGCAACACACATCATAGACATGTTTTTTATCTGAGACCAATAATATATGCCTGAAAATAGCATAATAGGAGACCTTTAAATGTGCTCTATAAATAAATAAAGATTGAGATTGAGATTGAGCTCTGTGTCTCCAGTGGTTGCAGTCAGAGAGGCAGCCGGCTAACTTCACTGAAGTGGTGGACGAGTTGTTCCAAGTCATCCCCGATGAGATTCTGTACATGGACGCCGGGCCAGAGCGCTGCAGAACCTGCTCTGTGGTGGGGAACTCTGGGAACCTGAAGGGGTCTCGATACGGGAACCTCATCGACTCCAGTGACTTCATCATAAGGTCAGTGAGCACTTCCATCTGGGCTGGGATTTAGAGAGCAGTGCACTCACCGATTGCTGACCTTTGCGATGACATTTGTTTATTGTTTTCAGTCCTGCTGGCTTTAAAAGGTGTAGAATGTAACTTTGCCTTGTTCAAAATATCGAAAAATGGATTGAAAAGCCACGAAATGAGTCAACATTTGACCACTTCTGGTTCACTCGTTCACGTTTTGTTCTCCGACATAAAATACAGGAGTAAATACCCCACTGGTGAATAACGAAAAACGGCAGTTGCTGACAAGTGTCTAAATGAGACGACTAAACGTCATCACGCTAAACATTAGCCTCCTTTAGCTTAGAGGTGGTGACGTGAAGTCATGTGACCGTGCTGTAGTTCCTTTATAGCTCAACATTAGCCTCCTTTAGCTTAGCGGTGGTGACGTGAAGTCATGTGACCGTGCTGTAGTTCCTTGATAGCCCAACATTAGCCTCCTTTAGCTTAGCGGTGGTGACGTGAAGTCATGTGACCATGCTGTAGTTCCTTTACAGCGCAACATTAGCCGCCTTTAGCTTAGCGGTGGTGACGTGAAGTCATGTGACCGTGCTGTA
>NW_011340161.1:0-2946 GCF_000735185.1 Notothenia coriiceps | reverse complement strand
CCTTTAGCTTAGCGGTGGTGACGTGAAGTCATGTGACCGTGCTGTAGTTCCTTGATAGCCAAACATTAGCCGCCTTTAGCTTAGCGGTGGTGACGTGAAGTCATGTGACCGTGCTGTAGTTCCTTGATAGCCAAACATTAGCCGCCTTTAGTTTAGCGGTGGTGACGTGAAGTCATGTGAACGTGCTCTAGTTCCTTTATAGCCAAACATTAGCCGCCTTTAGCTTAGCGGTGGTGAAGTCATGTGTGACCGTACTGTAGTTCCTATATAGCCTAACTTGTTTCTACTGGAGATTGTATTTACGCCCCAGAAATAATGTAAGTGGTGTTAAGAGATTATACTGCTGAACAAAACGTCTAAGTATCATAAACGTGTGTTTGCAACAGATCCGTATTTCTTGCAAATGTTTTCACTCCTTCCTCCACAGCAATCAATTATATGAGCCGCAAAACATCCATCATATTATAATACTCAACAAATATTTGTTTTGATTCCTAATCAGTTAATTGAAAAAGCTTCTTATTTCCCTCACTGTGGAGCGTCTCTGTCTCTTTCTCATCTCTTTCTGCCACATCACAGCATGCACTCGGCACAGATGTGTGTGTTGGGGATTTTCCTTCACACTCCTTCGTTCTGCACTCGCTAACATATTGAGAAAATTGACTTAACTAAGCAGCAGATGAAAACAATATTTGGGGTTAGAGTATTGAAATGTTTATCCGGCGTCTCGGGGCGAGACGCAGGGAAAGGAGTTTGTCTCTTGCTGTAATCTGTCACACCAATTCTCAGCTCTGCAGGGAGTGAATTAGCAAAGAGATGGAGAGGTGATTTTCTGAAGGTGTTTATGGGTGAGCTCTCTGCCGCAGAACTGTTTTCTTTATTTAAAAACATAATAGGCTTATTTGGATGTCAAAGGGTAAACAAACAGTCTCACTCAGACTTTCAATCTCCAGGGGCGGAATATGCTAATTCCTAAGTAAAGTAGTATCTCCTTGAATTATAATATTATATAACAATGATACTAAATAAACCAATGTCATAAGAGACCAGAAATGTAATACTCCTTGAGTCCTGTGAGGGTTAAAAGAGACTAAGAACAAATGTTTTATTCCAAATATCCATTATGTATTTTGCTCACATCCTCCAACGCCTGCTTTTTGAACCACTATGAATATTAAATCCTCTTGTTTGCTCAGCAGATTGCATTGGTAAAATAGATTTGAGTCTCAAAGAGAGTCTGCCAAATGCAAAAACAAGCTTGATAGATTTTGAATAATGATGTTTGAACTCCTCATTAAAATTAGATTATGTTTTTCGTTCTTCTTAGTCAGACGTGATAGGATAGGCTGACACTTTATTTGGACATGTAATCGCTGGGAAAGTACACACAAAAAACATTTAAAGTTTGTGTTTCAGTTCAGATAAAAAATACATTCAGGGTTAAAGTTTATGCTTTTATCTAGTAAATGTGAAAGTACAGCTAGCTTCATGATGAAGAAGAAGACACAGATAGCAGAGTCGCACTTCATCTCTACGGCTGCTCGGACACACACACAGGGTGGAGATAAGGAAGAACAATCTGGAAAAACAAACAGAACCGGCCTGGTAGATGCTTGTCTTGCATAGTGATCGTTTTAATGTAATGGAAACGTAAACATGAGAGGCATAACAAAACTGCAGTTGTGTGTGAATGCATGAATAATGCAGCAGAAACAAATTGGAATTAAATCATGCAACATAATGGAAAAGAAACAAAGAGAATACGTTTGACTGACAGCTCGTTGTTGGCCCTACTCTTTAGGGTTTAATCTTTCCTGTAGTGTGCTCTATTGGTTTTAGTGCATGCAAATGGTCTGCAAAGGCTGAAATCCCTGTTTCCTCCAAAGGGAGTTTCTCTCCCACACACTCCCCAAACATTGTGACATCGCTATGGAACATTCACGCTTCTATTGGCTTGCGTTCCAACATAGTGTACGTGATATAGGGCGGGACATCTCTAAGCAGTTGACTAATAACAACAGAGCCGGCCAGCTAACCAATCAGAGCAGACTGGGCTCTGGTTTCAGACAGAGGGTGAAAAGAGGTGCTGCAGCACAGGCAGTATGAGAAAATAAAGAGCTTTTTGAACATTAAAGCATGGAGACATGTAGAGACGCTACATACTGATATACACATGGACATCAGCAGGAGAGGACTCTTTAAAGTAGAGACACTACATACTGATATACACCTGAACATCAGCAGGAGAGGACTCTTTAAAGTAGAGACACTACATACTGATATACACCTGAACATCAGCAGGAGAGGACTCTTTAAAGTAGAGACACTACATACTGATATACACCTGAACATCAGCAGGAGAGGACTCTTTAAAGTAGAGACACTACATACTGATATACACCTGAACATCAGCAGGAGAGGACTCTTTAAAGTAGAGACACTACATACTGATATACACCTGAACATCAGCAGGAGAGGACTCTTTAAAGTAGAGACACTACATACTGATATACACCTGAACATCAGCAGGAGAGGACTCTTTAAAGTAGAGACACTACATACTGATATACCCCTGAGCATCAGCAGGAGAGGACTCTTTAAAGTAGAGACACTGCATACTGATATACACCTGAACAGAGGAGAGGACTTTTTAAAGTAGAGACACTACATACTGATATACACCTGAACATCAGCAGGAGAGGACTCTTTAAAGTAGAGAACTACATACTGATATACACCTGAACATCAGCAGGAGAGGACTCTTTAAAGTAGAGACACTACATACTGATATACACCTGAACATCAGCAGGAGAGGACTCTTTAAAGTAGAGACACTACATACTGATATACACCTGAACATCGAGCAGGAGAGGACTCTTTAAAGAGAGACACTACATACTGATATACACCTGAACATCGAGCAGGAGAGGACTCTTTAAAGTAGAA
>NW_011340160.1:41768-80061 GCF_000735185.1 Notothenia coriiceps | reverse complement strand
TTATCCTGATATGAGAAGGTCTTTCACAGCTTGCAACAATTCTGAACGATCCTACCGTGGTTCCTCGTGGCTTTCACAGCGTTCACATGTCAGCAATCATCTGGAGCTGTGTGGGAGCGCAGCAGCTCCTTCTTCCGTCCGAGATCCTCTGATTCATTAATTGGAGCGTTTTTTTTTTAACAAGTGAAGCAGCGATCGCTCATCAAAAAAGGCCACTCATGGAGGTAAGCAGTCAGAGTTCCCAACGCGTGTTGTGGTGAAGGATGAGGTCCACCATGACGTAATTTGTAATGCTTTATTTCTTTACACAACGTTAAAATGTTCTTTTACGAAGGCCTATCTAAAATCTTGGTTAAAACATAACAATCACGCACATGCTCAGACACGGTCAACACGGTTGGAAAACGTGTGGCTTCCTCTCTAACCTCTCATCTCAACTGATCACATGTGCCCACATATATAGCTTAATTACCTCCCATGCTCCCAGGTGCGCAGATTGGATGATGACGCGTTCACACACACACAGACAAACCCCGTGCACAACCCAAAGCAAATTGGCTTCAACAGTACCCATACTAATGAAACGGAGGAATCGTAACGTTTTTAACGGCAGGGTATCGTGGTACCTTTCAAGTATCGGTACACCGTGCAACACTAAAACATAGCAGAAAGAAGTGAAAGCTGTAATGTATATTATTGCTTTGAAAATATGGTAGGCGTTTAAGGTGAATTTAAATGTTTCTAGTTCTTGACATTTTTGTGAATGAAAGAAAAGAGAAATTCTGATTTTACCTGATGAGCCATAAATACAAGACTGTCATCTGCATATGTTACCGGTCTGGTTTGACACCACATGTGATCTCTGCGTTGTGTTGTGTGAATGCAAACAACTTCTTTCTTGCCAACCAGGATTTATTCTCTGTGCAAAACAGAATATAATAATTAAAGCAGGAAATGGCTTCATCAGCTTTCTAACTTCACACTTCTCCTCAGTGGGGCCTGAACCTAACTCAGGAAAGTATACAAAGTTCTAAATAATACAATTAACAGATATACATTTATCCATGTTGGCAAACTGGTTTTTCTTTGTAAATTAATATATACAAATATAACCATTAATGTACAGTTACAATACAATTTACAGTTACAAAACACAAAAATAATACCCACATACCTGTGCAAAACAGAATATAATAATTAAAGCAGGAAATGGCTTCATCAGCTTTCTAAATTAACACCTTCAGTCGAAGAAGACACCCACATGTTAGGTTAGCATATAGCTAAACTTTAGAAAGCTCCAAAACACTGTTTGAAGCGCTGCACATTATATAAACTGCAAATGGGTTTGGCTTGTGTGAAGTGTAACATTAAACAATCTATTAACATATAAAATACAACATTTATGACACCACTCGTTCCACTTAGTTCTCCTCAGTGGGGCCTGAAGCTAACTGAGGAAAGTAGCGCCCGCGAGTCTGGAGAAATGTGCCGGTGCCAAGAGTAACAAAATAAAACGTACTTTTCAAAATAAAAGCATCTAAAAAATAAAGTGACAAGTTTTACAAAGAAAGTATGGACAAAAATGATTTTACTGAAATATAAACAAGTGAAGTTATACATTGGTTACACATAGTCAGTGTGTTACCTACAGAGGGTGCAGAAATAGACAATATCAGCACTGCTATAGCTAAGCAAAACGTATATCAAGACATATAAAAGAAAGACCAACTTAAAAGTAATTCAAGCTTCATTGTACGTGTCTATATTTAGAATATTGTGAGTGATTGACGTTGTTTTCAGAGAGCCCTTTCTTCAAATCCACCAGACTCCTTTGACAAAAACAGTCATTTTGACCTCAAAGAGTACACTGTTGTTACCCTGCCTTCCTTAGTTAGTTTCCTTTTGATATTTGGTGAATACTTGTTGGATATTTGGCCTAAGGCTTTCAAGCCCAAAGAACAAGTCTTTATTTTTGATACTAGTCTTGTGAACCAATGCTTTTTATTTTAACATTTTTATATGAAAATGTACATTGTGTTGTTTGCACTTAAAAAGAATAGCAATCGAGACAGAAGGCGATAACGCTGATCACATCGCTTCATTATGAGCAATCAGAACGTTCTCCATGTGGTCTAACGCAGGAATTAAATAGCAAAGAGTACAGCAGCAGGTGATATCTGCTCTACATGAAGTCCAATGTGAACAAAGTGAGAAATAATAATAATACAGAAGGTGTGAGGAAGTGACTCTAGATCCCATATTTAATCTTCAGGTCCTCCACCAATTCGACATATGCCACCTTCGCCTCGTCTTTGCCCAAGCCTGTTGTTTAAAAAAGGAAATAAGCAAACCGTGTGACAGTAGAATAAATATCAGTTTTTCCAATGACTCTTTCATGGTTTTCTTTGAAGTTCTTTAATGCTGTGTGAAGATCTTACCTTTTCTTCGTTCCCATGAATCCCATTTCCCCCGTCCTGGGAGGTCAAATATCGACGGACGACCTGAAAGAAAGTAAATTCATTAAATAACTGAAAGAAAAATGTACTTCAAGTATCAACAGTAAAAGTACTCAGTGCAGAAAAATCACCCACATGAAATAATCATTATCACATAGTTCAATAAAATAAAAATCGACTTTTCTCAAACACGTATATAGGCTTAACAATTGTATTTAAACTTTAATGTAATAACACAAGTTGCCCTTAATGCCCTTTAACTCCTTGACCTAATAGTTCAAAATGCATGGTATTTAAAAAATGTGCAGATAGTGGTTTGGGGTTTTAGTTCCTAGCTGAACAAGTTGAAATAAAAGTTCTTTCTACTAACACATAATACTTTTTTCTCACACACTTGTTCATATGCTTGTTACTAAGCACTTCAGTTGCATATGTATAACATGTGTGTGCCGTGGTGCTGGTCAAAAATTTAAAAAACTCTCAATTAACAACTTTCTATCAGTTTTGGCATCTTTCACAGAAAGACACCCAACTTGTCCGACCTGATTCTAGTCTCACCGCGCCCTGCAGGTATCTGCCCGCTGCTGGGTAACTCTGAGCACATCAGTCTTTCTTTGGGGTTTCCAGATTCATTCTACGATGTTAGAAACCTTACACACACCTATGTTAACATCCCCGACTGTGGCTTGTTTATATAAACCGTAAATCTCCCCCAGGTCGCCGTAGCCTGGTCTCTGTTTCAGATTCTTCACCTCCTCTACGGCTTTTTCAAAGGACTCCTGGAAGGGGAGAAAACACAGAAACTCAAACTCTCATATTTAAAATAAACATCTATGATATAGCTTTAAAAACAACAGAAACTTCCCTGTGGATAACACAACTTAACGGTACAGTAAATCCTTTGTGTCCCATCGTAGTAACGGCTTAAAGTGAGAGAGTACTTACATTCATGACTGCTGTGTGAAAGTGACAGCTTTCTGCTGCTCCTTCACTCTGCTGGTTCAACAAGTCCTGAAAGCAGCTCATCAAGTCAGGGAGGGGCTTTCTTAAAGACACAGAGAGTAAACACAGCAGGAGAATAACGGCTAATAAAAGGAAGGAAAAGTATTCTTTGAGGTCCGTTTTTTATCATAGTTTGTTAAACATTATATTTTTTAATCTAAATATGTGATACTCAATGTGATACTAGGCTACCTATAATTAATATAGGTTGTTAAAGTAATATTCAAACAGACAAATGCAGGTGACAGATAACAGCGGGAGTTCCCAGTTGCAATACAAAATATATATATTTATAATTAAAGCTCAAGCCTGACAAAGAAAATCTAATATTTTGGAGAATGTAAAAACGTCTGTGACCAGATTTAATCCCTTTTTAAGAAACACCTGTTGTCTAATGTTTCATAAGAGTTATCAAATTGTTTAAACGGTACAGAATAAAATACAAATATCACTTTTAAGTCTTTTTTTTCTCCTAAATACACATTTATGTCAAAGGAAATGTTTCTAGCTTTGGGAGAAGAGGGGAAGTTTCTCCGCCACAAGATGGCAGCGTCCACTTATTTAATGATTCAAAGTCTATGTCAGATTGACCTGATCTAGTGTTTTGGGCGGTGGTGGGGAAGTCCATTGGGAATTGGGTTGGCCACTTGAAGGTCACCAGTTCAAGTCCTGCTGCTAAAACAAAAAGCCTTTTAGTGGATTTTCTATATCAGTCGTATCTTTAAACAGTATTTGAAAGATTAGATGTTTTTAAATTTCACTTCAACCTTTCACTCAATTAAGAACTCTTCACATGAAGCATCTACAAATGAATCTCCCATATTTAAAACATAAATACAAAAGTGAAACAACATTTTGTAGAAAAAAGTATTTATTCTATGTTCTAGAAATGTCGATTTGAATTATTTACATTCACACTTATAAAAACGTACATTTCAGTTCACTACCATGGAGACATTTTAACTTAGATTCAGAAAACATGTAACACAGAATCATCTTTGGCTAGAACACTAATAAAATATAAACTCTAAGAATAAAAAAAGCCGAACAAACCAAAGCAGAAAACTGATTTCAATGAAACTGTAAAAAGGTTTGGCAACAGCCTTTCCAAATTTTAGGACGATTGTGTTATGATTGGTGTTTATCAGCAGGTCAGTTCAACACGTTAAATAAAGACAGAAACACATGTAATATGCACATCAGTGGAGGTGTGTGAGCACTTTCTGTACTCGACAAAGCAAACCAACGAGGCGCTTCAGTTTCCAGTTGGCCGAGAGAATCAGAAAACATTACCTGAGTAAGAGACTGAAGAAACATTCTGAAAAGAAGGGGTGGCTTTTGTGTAACAATGATAATATGATCAGTTCTGGACGCACATTATCCATCAGTGAAGTCACACACTTCTAGAGTTAGTCGACCGTAACCATGACACATAACGCTTTCTCTGCAGAGACCACTTTGCACATTTCAAAAGGCACTATGCAGCTTTTTCTGCAACCAACCAGGTGTTCATGAGGCTCAGGCCTCATCCAAACCACAATCCTTTCCCAACAGTCCCACAAAGTTTAAATACATATATTATCTAATTCTCAATGATGTCCTAACGAAAGGAAACATTGATGTCACATCGAAAAAACATCGTAACAGTGTTGGGACAAACGTCTTTGCAGCAGTGTTGAAGTGTTGAAGTGTAAAGAGAAAAGGTAAGAGGAGGTCTACTTCTGATGATCAGATGATTTCAAAGACTCTTACAAAGTCCTGTTGCTCTGCTTGAGCCGTAAAGCCTTCAGCAGTCCATCAGAAGTATAACAGAGACTGTTTTGCATAAGTGAAATGTGTGCTGCTCTTCTACTCTGTGTTGAAGCTTAACACAAAACAATAAATGAAGGCTAAATACTCATTAGTGACGATGCATCGTGCAATAAGTTTGATTACCAAAGCTCTACTTCTATCTTCATCAGGACCTATCAGGTTGTTAAAAAGAAGCTCACACATCCCTGAAATCTCTCAGTGAGCCAGAGAGGAGCCTCCCCTATGACTCTTTGACCTCCTGAGTCCACACATACTGCTTGTACACCCTTTAGTCTCTGCTACAGTGTCTGGGTCTCTCTCACACGTTGCTGACGTCGTCCAGCCTGTTGCGGCAGTTGTCTTCGGGCAGTCTGAAGCGGATGTGTCGTGTTTTCTCCCAGCCGCGGCGGATCTGTTGGAGGCGCCGGGCCACGCAGGGCACGCAGAGAGCCAGGCGGCCCAGCAGAGCCACGCAGGGCAGAACCAGAACCAGCATGAAGGTGGGCGGCAGCAGGAAGCGGTACTGGGACGGGTCGAAGGCTCTGCCCCAGCCGAAGAGCAGAGTGTGGATGGTGGCCATGGACAGGGCGCAGTAACCCACTGTGGACTGCAGGGGGGAGACAATGTTAAAGAGGTTCAGAGTGCACATCTACATAAACTTAATATCTTTCGCACAAAAGAAAGAAAACACAGCGACTAAAGCATGCAAGGAACAATAACCTACAAACCCAGACAGACCGGGTTCAATTATGGACAAAACATTGTTCACCTTTAATGTAAAAATCAAATACAATGATGATAATAAAACTGATATTTCCCTTTTAAGTGACTTATTATACCAGTTCATCAAATTAACTCATGTCTCACAGGCTGCTGCGGACCCCGAGGAAACACACCACCCATGACCTGAGTAAACCCCACTGGAGGGGTGTGTGTGTGTGTGTGTGTGTGTGTGTGTGTGTGTGTGTGTGTGTGTGTGTGTGTGTGTGTGTCAAGTGTCTGTCAATCTTCACCCATCATTGTGTATTAATCCCATCCGTCTGTTTGCAGCTGAATGTTTTTTTCAAGTGGTCTTTTTTTAGCTATACATCTATTGTGCATGTATTCATCACCATGTCTACAGTGCAGCTACCGTGCACATGACAATGAAGCCTTTGAACCTCAGGGACAGCTATAGCATTCTCCTTCCTGTTTGTGCGTACCTGTATGAAGGTGAACTCCCTCCAGTTGACAGAGTTGGCGACGGAGGGCAGCGAGGTGACGGCCAGCAGAGAGAGCAGTCCGAGCGCCATGATGCCCGCGGAGACGTACAGCTCCATCCTCCACACCTCCTCCTCCACCCACACCTCGTCCCCCTCCTTCATCTGGACACCACAGGACAGACAGCACTCTTCATCTCTAATTAACTCACCCGATGTGCTGCAGCTAGTTCTAAATGTAGTCAATGATTATATAGCAAACGTCCAGTTCAACAAATGCCACTTCTGCCAAGTCTAATTCAGTTTATAATATATATCATTTTTATGCTGTTACTAAAGTGTGTTATTAAATTAGTTAGCTTTTAGCATTTCGTACCTGCTTTGCTAATTTTGCTGTAACGCTAATGAAGGAATTAAAGATAAATAAATAATTGTTTTTAATGTATTTATCTATTTACTTAGAAAGCACTTTAAAGCCTCCAGACAAAGTGCTGTGCCTGGATCCCTCTCACCTGTCTAACAGCGAGGAGCAGTTTAAAGCGAGCAGACTTCCTCATGGGGAGGCTCAGACTGTAGATGGCGTGTAAAGCTGCACACAGGAAGCTGCACAGTCCAAACTGCTTCCTGCTCGTCAGCCAGCGGTCCAGCCAATTAGGGAAGCGGTTGTATTTGGTGCCGGACCACAGCTGGAAGAAGGCGGCACACAGACCAGGCAGGTAAACCAGCGCCAACATCACCAAGGCCACGGAGGGCAGAGTGACGTTCACCGTCTCGATGGGCATTTTGTAGAAGACGCTCTTCCCCGCCGTGACGTAGGGCTGCAGGACGTCCCGCAGGAAGTTGTACAGGTAGAAGAGGATGAAGAGGAACAGGGTGCAGAGGATGGGGATGCGCCAGGAAGGGAATAAAGACAGGGGGAGGTTTTCAATCTCCAGAGAAGAGGAGAGGAGGCCCATATCGACCGGGACGAAGCCCATCCTGCGACAGAGCTGCATCACGGAGCTCTTGGCCGTGCTGCTGTTACTGCACAGGAAGATCTGCAGGGAACAGGTTGAGAGATGTAGTCACAAGACGTGTCTCCATGAATGCTGCTTCCCTGGACATCTTCAAGTCATCATTAAAAACTCATCACCGTCCCCCTGCTTCCACCCCTACTTCATTTCATTTTGATTTGTTTTGCCCTTTTGTTTGTCTGATTGTTTGTTTGTTTGTTCACCATGTAAAGTGGCCTTGGGTCCCTTGAAAGGCACAATACAAATGTCATCGATTATCATTATTAATGTGAACTATGAGCAGATGTTTCCTACCTGTCTGCTTGCATCCCTGGGGGGAGAAGTTAGAAATATGACTGAATACCTTCAAGCACTCTTTGATCTGCTTTATTGTGATGCACTGTTGGAGGAGCCTGGGACCTAAGATGTTCATCAACATAACTCCACTGTAGCTATGTACCAATGACAATTAAACAATTCATCTTGAGTCTCCATGAATGCATACTCTGAGCAGATGTTTCCCACCTGTCTGCTTGCATCTCGAGGTCCTCTCTGCAGCGCCCAGGCCGATATGGTGTTGAACCCTTTGACCACATCGCTCTCTGGAAACATGTCGGCCAGCTGCTCGGCGTTGGAAGGCCCGTCGTGGTTGATTCTCAAACCGTTGCTCACGTCCACCAGCGTCTTTCCAGCCAGCGAGGGCTTCAGCTCCAGCAGCGTGGAGTGATGCTCGGGGAAAACAGCCACAAACACCAGGGCTGCCTGACTGGCTGCCTCCACCTGAGAGGTCACCTGGAAGAGGAACAGAGGAACGGTTCAACTTGACAATCATAGGAAGTTGCATCATAAAGAAATAATCCAAAACCATAATCCATTTTGTCAAGATGAATCAATTTGTTTGTTCCTCCATACATCTCTCCTTCTCAGTGTGTCTGCTGTGTTTGTGGTTCAACTTGTTTAGCTTTCCCCGTCTAACAACAACCCCTTCCCCATAAACACACATAATATAGCAAATAGGAGACCAACAAATATATTCGGGGGCGTAAACAACTAAGCTGAGTAGATAAATATTCAACAAATAATATCTGTAGGCCATGTATACTAATAAAACATGTTAAACAATTCAAATAAAAACAAAACTTATATGATAAACTCAGTTAAATGGCTCCTACAATGCCTGCACCTTATAAGAAACAAAGTTCACTTATAAGAGTCCTTGTGGTTTTCGCGATGACATACACTGACAATGCAAAGGTGTGTAACTCTGTTCCCAAACCACAACTGGGATTATCTGCTAAGCATCTCTTCATCATAATAGCAGCTGTTATTATGCCTTGCGGGTAGAGTTAGTGAGTAAACATATAATTAGCACCTTAGGACGGGACCAACAACACTCATTACATGGTGAGTGTGGGTGTGTGTCAGAGTGTGTGTGTCACCTCGGCCTCTTCGGGGAACAAAGCCTCAGAGCGCTTGGGGTTTCGACTCCCCACCACCACCTGGTATCCGGAGGACACCAGCCTCCTGGCCAGCGAGCGGGAGAAGTCGCCCGTTCCCATGATGCCGATCACCGGAGAGTCAGACACGGAGGCTTCCAGATGTCTCGAGCCTCCTGCTTCACCTCTGTCGCGGATTAAAGGCCTCGCCATGTCATCAGGCATAATGCGCTGATGAATCTGTGGAGAGGACACATGGAGATGGTTCATTTACACTCAGATGACCTCGACTGAATGCACAGTCAGACATAGAGAGGAGGATAAAACACTTTCAATTAGGCATTAAGATGTTGATTGTAAGGTCTAAAAAAAGGCTGTTTTAAATGGTGTACTTTTACTCCACTACATTTACTTAACACCTTTAGTTTCTTTACAGATGTGGATGAATGATGTGAAATATAATCAAGTGTTAAATCAGACTTTAGTTCCACCTGGAGTAAATCCACAAGCTACCCTGCAGTATACAAAGTCATTCAGACTAGCTGCACCTTTACCAGCTTTGAGAACACTTTCATGATCAATCATTATAAAACATATCATATATATTATTCTGAAATGGACCAATCTGCACAATGACTACTTTTACTGTCGCTACTTTCACTATATTTGGATGAGAATACTTTTCTACTTTTACTTGAGGAACATTTTGAATGCAGGACTTTTACTGTAACAGAGTATTCCTACACTCTGGTACTTTTACTCAAGTACAACAAGACCTGAGTACTTCTACTTTTACTGAAGTACAAGCTCTACTTCTTCCACCTCTGATTATAATATCAAAACATTACTAGCAAGCCTGCCATAAATGCAAAACTTAATCCACGAACTCCACTGTTCTGAAGATACAAAAGTCGTTACACATACATAAACAATAGCAGTCTAAATAATGAGTAAAAACGTCCTTTTTTATATCAAATACTGATTTGGTTATAATGCAAATGTATGCCGAATTAACCAGACAACCTAAATTATTCAGAAGAGGTTTCAATAAATGTTATAGGACGCATTAAAGCCGATAAGAAATTAAATTGCAGGAAATGTATATTGGCTTTCACAACAAAACCGAAAAAGTGGCTTGTTGTCCTTGACTGAACTCGTGGTAACTTTAAAGTTCCTCTCTCTAACAAACTAAGCAACACAGGCACATATAAGCGAAAATTCGAATAAATAAGTGTTTTAAATGGTTTAAGTTAGTCCCTGTTAGTAGTTAAAGCGATATTTTGTACCTACTTTCAGGTACTTGGTCACCCTCTGCTCCGCTCTCTGCGAACTGAGCGGTTCTTCCTGATAAGATGACGCACCAGCAGAAGCCCCGCCCCCTCCACGCCCCCCATGTGTGAGCAGAAGATAAAAGTGAGTGAGCTGCCTGCACACATGTACCAACACAATACATATGATAAGAAATCCTCCCAGAAGACACATAATAGACCGTTAACATTACAAGAAAACTGAAAAATGCTGCACTTTTTAATATGGTATTTATTGCAGATGAATGATTTGTATACGTTCTTTTGCACATTTCGGCCAAATACTACCACTTTAAAACTGTAGCTAGTCCACTTCAAATTCAGATATATTTTTCATACTTGTTTCCCCTTTATTTGCAATATTTTTATATATATTTGGTTTGTAAATCTTTGTTTCTTGTACACATTTTCATTACTTTTCTCTATATATCAATTTATATACTGTGTTAATATGGCTTTATATAATGGTGGATAGCTTTTGGACTGTACATATACCACAAGCACAATCTATATTAAATATGCCCTTGAGAAAACTAAATGGCACACCAAAAAACGGACATAATAGAGAAGAGTAGAGACACTAAATAATATTCATTAGGTCTAAATAGAGGCAGACTTTTAATAGTAGTCCCTCGCTTGACTCCATCTGCTGCTGTCAGTGTATTTGATTAACTGGCCCTAGGATTAAGAGAGAAAAGCCAAAGCAAAATTGTGTTAAAAAAGAAACGCCTGACCGCAGGTTACACACTGTCAACATGACTTCATCACGTCTGCCTTTGCCACTTGCAAAAGGTTGAAGCCCTCTGGCTCACAGCGCTGCATCAGTGTCACCCACCAACAGACACACTCACACACACACGCATGCACACACACGCACACAGAGAGCACGCACGCCACCCTCTCTTTCAGTCTCCCTAGGCCATGGCCTCGTGTTTGTGCACAACGCTTCAGGTCACATTCCTTGACATCGATATATGATTTTAAGATTTCTTATTCATAGGTATTGATTACAGTCTCCTTGTGTGGTAACCCCTTAATCCTACACGTCAACTCAATTAAAGTTATTCTAACCATAGGGGACAGACTTCAGTTAAATACTCTCCCTAAAACCACCCTGAGTGCTACAGTGATGTGTTAGAATAGCAAGGGTTCCCTCGACAAAATGCAATAGAAAATGAGCTCTGTGTACTTATATGGTTTGTTCAGCAGGATTATGTTCACATATTTACACCACTTTGATTATTTTTAAAACCTAAATGCAATAGTATAAATGTTAGGCTTTAAAGGGACAACATCACGTTCACATGACTTTATGTCACCACAGCTAAGCTAAAGGTGGCTAATGTTCGCCGTGATGACATTTAGTCGTCTCTTTCTCTTGAAAGCAACCGTGACATAACTTCTATTGTGAACAAAATGTGAGAATATCTTGAACCACAGACCTTATTTCAGGCATCTCACCAAAAACATGTTTAAAAAAGCAACTGGAAGAAGTGGTAAAAAAGCTATCTCTTTGTCATTGTTGCCCCACTCCATTGCTAATATTTAAAAGAAAAATAGCAAACAGCAGGGTTTCGTAACCTTTCCTTGCCTTTGATGCTCTTTCCCGTTTCATAATAACATTACCACAGCAATTAGAGAGCTGCGAGGGAAAGGCACGGTCATAAACGGTTAGCCTGAGGTGGACGAATTCCGCCATGTTGGCCTCTGACGGGGCTTCACTGTCTACATGTGACATGGAGGAAGACATTTGTTTCTGATGTGGATTCAGGAGCCGAGGTGTCTTCATCAGAGATTAGGGACACATGTTAGGACAGGAGCTGATGTTGCAAGTTTACCGCTGAATTGTTGTGGCTCAGTGGAGGTTTCCCACAAACATACTCAGTGGATATGTGCTGGACTTCGAATCAGGAGGTGCCAAGTTCGAGTCCCACTGCAGTCAGAATGTCGTTGTGTCCCTGGGCAAGACACTTCACCCCAAATTGCTCTTGTCCACAGTACTGAATGTATGTTAGTCGCTTTGGATAGAAGCGTCTAACAAATTACATGTAATGTAACATACAACAGCTACAGTAAAATGCTACTTGCCTGTTTATGCCTCAACAATATGGTACTCTAAAAAAGGGGATGTCTGCATGATAGGTACATTTACTTTGGAAGCCGTTTCTTGTGAATCCCTCATGCTTAACGGGGCAATTTGAATCCAGCATGTGGGGACAAAAAACTATTTATAAGAGAGACAAAGACTGAATGCATTAAATGGCTTTTGCAGAAAATGCTGAAACAGTATTAAGAAAAAGGACTGACTCAAAGGCAAGCTTCTGTCTGCCATTTTTACTCAAAGACACCCTAAAAAACAGTCTTTGTGTTTCAGTGATTCCCTGATTTCAGGTGTAAATGCACAAATGACAGACAAATGAATTTGTCTCACTGTATGCTCAGTGTATATGACACAGCAGTCCTTTAGCATGCAGCGTGATGAGCAGCCCTAGCGCTGCAGGGTAGGATAGTCTCAGCAGCGGCAGTGCATAATGTGGACAGTGTGTCGTGCGTGGCTCACTATCGCCTAAAGATACTGTTCACTGTACTAATCCTGAGTAAAGGTCATTACTGCAGTCATGTAGCACAGTCGGGGAGCATCATGTTCTTCCTGCATACTTATTCTTAGGGTTTTGCAGCTAAGTGTCATTTCAGTGGATGAACATGTATCTTTGTCTTTAAATTTCAACCTCGATTTCATTTTAGCCCGAGCTCTCATGACTTGGCGTGCTCTTGCTCACCTTCAGACATGAGCAGCCCAGCAGGAGTCATGTTCTGGGGGTTAAAGCTGAGCTGAGCACGAGTTGAAATTGCTTCGGGGGGGTTTGGCTTCTGCACTGTGACTGTATGGCTTCGGCTAAGCCTCGTCTCCGGCCTCTGAAGGTTTCTCAACATCGCCTTGAGCTCTAAAGCCTCTGTTGTGGATGTGAGGCCTTCGCTCCAATTCCAGGTGCTTAGTACCCAGCATGCACTTTTGAAGTATTTCAGGTCCTTCATGGGGGCATTTTTGGAGCGACGCAATCAATAGACGCTTTTAATTTTCAATTACTCTCTTTCTTTTGGTGCCTCAAAAGCTTGTGTAAAAGTCTTATTCAGCTGTGCTTATGAAACATACGGTTAGAACAAGCGGTGGCCTCCCTGGAACAAAGGAGGATAAGGAGGTATTTAAGACAGATCTGTATGCAATAGAGTAATGATTGTCCGCACACAGGGAGAATTTTAATTTGCCGGAGAATCTAAATTCACAGCCTGTGGCTCCGCACATCGTGAAACAAGACATCAAATATGTCGCTGCCGCCGGGGAGCTCGGAGCTGAAGGTGTCGGCTGCCGTCAGACATCTTTAGTCCATTTCCTGCATAAATTATCTGCTTTCCTTCTGCCCCTCTGTCTTCTCCTTCGTGTGTGTGGTTGGTCATGTGATGGCACACACTAACCTGCCCTTAGCCTTCGTTTCTGACTTTGAGGAGTCATGCTCTGAGTCAAATATTAGGATGTATTTGGTATCACAAGTTTAAACAGGATTTTAACCTTGTCAAGGTGGACTTATAAATAATGAAAGCAAGAATGTGTGACTTTTTTAGCTATTTCCATTGATTTGGAGAGTGCTTCTAATACTATTATGGCATATTATTGTTAGAAAAAGATTTAGAAATAAATACATTTCCCACTCTGACTTATCACACTGTGTTAGACATTAATCCAAATCCCCAATCTTGTACCTGAGGAATGTATGCATCTGTTTTTGAAACCATAACTCTCAAAGGGGAATACAGGTGAATAAATAGTATGGTAATGCTGGCCATGTATCCCACCTATAAGAATTCATAAACAGCTCTACATGGTTGAGATTTATTCAAATACATATGGCAACATTTGGCATTTTAAGGCTATTCATATATGCATGGATTGATACATTCAAGTATAATATGGAGATACGTTTCTATTTTAAATATTGAGCATCCTTTGCTGAATTATGATAAATATTTAGTGCCATCTTGAATAACAATTGCGCAGACTTCAACTTTACGCACTGACTGATTCTCTTATCAAGTCAGCTGAGTCGAAAGAGAGGACTTCCTGTTTTGCCTTTAAAAATAAAACCCCTTCTTACAATTTGATTTAGTGTCTAATAAAAAAACTGTGTCTTCTGGTGCGGTGGTGGAAAACGTAATATTCATAATGATATAAAAAATGCAATATTGTGAAGAAAATTATGTTGCATTTGTTAGAGTTGCAGTTTATTTTACCCTGTTTATGCTGTTGGGTATAGGATTATTGAAAACAAATGTACTTATAGGATTCTTACTATGAATGTATATCCTCAAGGACATGGTTAAATACACTTACTAAGTGGCTTTGGAAAAAAATAAAATATAATATAGTTTCCAGTGGTGTAAAGTAACTACGTAGATTTACTCAAGTACCGGATTTAAGTACAATTCTGAGGTACATAATATGTACCTCAGAATTGTACTTAATGGCCCATCTCAGAATAATATATATTATATTTACTGCATATAATATATATTATTCTGAAATGGGGAAATCTGCATAATAAGTACTTTTACTTTTGGTACTTTAAGTATATTTTGATGCCAATACTATTGTACTTTTACTTGAGTAACATTTTGAATGCAGGACTTTTACTGTAAGAGTATTCCACTCTGGTACTTACTCAAGTACAAGTACTGAGTACCCATAACATCGGCTCGTCGTTCTTTCCTATTCTTAAATCCTCCTAACCTTTTGTTTTAATCTGAAGGGCTTATTCTCTATCTTCCGGTTTTATCTTGGGTATGTTCCCCAGCTGGCAGCAGCTCTCCATCCAGCCGCTGCCCAGAGGCGTGAAGCCATCATCACAACATCTGGACACTTGATTAACTTCCACTCATTTCCTCCCGAAAGCCTCCTCCTCCGTCACCATTCCTGTCCAGAGGGGCTCCGCGGGCTTCCTGTCGACCCTCCGTCCCCGGAGAAAGTGGACGGTGGTCCTGCTGGTGATCGTGGCGATGGTCCTGATCGCTCTGGCCGTGGCCGTCCCGTTACTTCTGCTCCGCGCGCCGGACACCTCTGCGTACCACTACGAGATGATGGGCACCTGTCGGATGGTGTGCGACCCGTACACTCCCAAACCTGGCGCCACAACCATGGAGGTGATCCAAAACGGTGTCGCTCCGCAGCCCCCCATGGCGCAGGGGAGCCGAGGGGAGCCGGGAAGAACGGGGAAAACGGGATTGAGGGGCACACCGGGAGCACCAGGACCCCCGGGTCCGAGGGGCCCCCCAGGGGAGAGAGGAGTCAGGAAAGTCGCCGCGGTGACCGGAGCTGACGGTTCTGATAACGCAGAGTTGGAAAGTGTGAACTCCACGTCCAGCGGATTCAAGATCGCTTTCTACGTGGGTCTGAAGAACCCACACGAGGGCTACGAGGTGTTAAAGTTTGACGACGTGATAACAAACCTGGGGAACCGGTACGACGCGAGCACCGGGAAGTTCACCTGCCATGTGTCCGGGATCTATTTCTTCACCTACCATGTGCTGATGCGCGGAGGAGACGGGACCAGCATGTGGGCCGACCTGTGCAAAAACGGACAGGTAACTAGAGAGCATGAGCAACAAGACGATAAGGAACTAGCAGATTGTTATCTTATCTTTTTTAAATGAAGATTATTACATTTAAAGCAGCTTAATCGAGTCATAAAATGTGCATTTTACGCACAAAATTAGTATATTATTAGTATATGTTATTCTTGTCTGCACTTATTGCATAACTGCACGACTCACTCCTGGGTAACATCTGGGATATTTCTGTTGTTGTGAGTTTGGATTATTGTGAGTGTTTCCTCCCAGATGTTAACAGCAGCTGGATCAGGGGTTACAAGTCTTAATCAGTATTGAGGATAAGCATCTGGCTCAAATATTATTAGGGTTGCCCCCTTCTATTGGCAAATCAGTCGTTTTGGTGCTGGTACTATGATTTCTTAAGTTGATTGTCTATCAAAAGAGATATTTGAATATTAGTTGGAGTCCTCTGAGCATCCAGAAAGAGCCATGTCTGTGCCAGTATGGAAAGGAAAGGAAACCCCAAGTAAAAAAAGGGCCGTTTTTCCAAAATGCATATAAACGTGGAAAGTTTCAAAAATAAATGCAATGATCTTACATTGTTTGATTTACAACCATCAAATATTTGAGACAAGGAGGGGTACAATTTGTGTAACATGACTACTATTCTTAAACTTGTATCTTTAATTGTTGTGTTGTGATTGTGGTAGTCTTGCCTGTGGTTGTGTGACGTCATGTTGTTTTGTTGGTTGTACCATATGTTAGGACCCCCTTGAAAACGAGACGGTTCATCTCAGGGGGTTATTCCTAAATGAATACATCTCCTTTAATTAACCACTGCTTATTACAGGAAGTATTGTCCTCTGTTCCCCAGGTCAGAGCCAGCGCCATCGCTCAGGACGCAGACCAGAACTACGACTACGCCAGCAACAGCGCCGTGCTGCACCTGGACTCTGGAGACGAGATCTACGTCAAGCTGGACGGAGGCAAAGCTCACGGGGGGAACAACAACAAGTACAGCACCTTCTCCGGCTTCATCTTATACCCCGACTAAACACCGGCGGCACAGCATGGACATTAGCACTGAGAACTGTTTTCATTAAAGTATATGGTCCAATGTGTTTCTCTACATGGGATTATCTGTACGTTCTGTTCTGAGACCTTTTGTACATGTGTTTCATTTAAGTTCAGCTGTCGTCAGAGTTTGTATCAGACCTAAAGTGACCCCATACTTGCTCTGAGCGGAGAAGCCATCAGAAGTTCCTTTGACACATTTCAACAACGCTTGCGGGAACAGGCCACACCAGCTGCTCACTCGGTGTATTAATGGTGTCTACTATTTCAGGCTCGGACGGCAAAATAAATCCATTGAAATGTAGAGAAAAATCATTTTGACAGCTTTTTTTCAAAGAGTTGAGTCAAGGCCGGGTCACACCAGCATGAAAAATGACATTTTATGTCAAATCATTTGACCAGAATCACCACGATAAGTAGATTCTTTGGTGGGGGAAATACATGGATATTTTTCAAAAATGTTCAAATGTAGTTACCTTTGTAGTGACAGACATTTATGTTGTTGACCTTTAGGGGAGCAGAGCTAACGAATGCAAACTAAAGGAAGCTAATGTATAGCCAATTAGCTGTGCACTAATTTAACCTGCTTTGATGAAGTATAAATAGTTTAACATAAGAGACGTGGTTTGCAGACAATTATGACAGTGTGTTTGTGATGGTAAATGTGGCAAACCAGGATAAAATCCAACAAGAAGGGATACTTATCTACTGGTAATCGGGGAGAAATATAGTTCTTAAAAGCTAGTTGTCTCTTGTTTAAAAAACCTGCAAATAAGTGAGGTTTTTGGTGGAAAAGGCGATTAGCAAGAGAAATGCCAGTGGACAGGAGAAAATGGTTACCCAGTAGGATAGCATATTAGCTAAAGTGTTTCACCAAGTAATCAGGACGTAATCAAGTTCCTACCACCACACATTGTGCAGACTTGTTGATATGCCACTACTTGGTGTGACCAGGCCTTTTACTAATTGCATCACATCTGATTTACTACTGTATGGTAACTCAATCACGCCAACTTGCATCCACATGAATTTCCTTCATTCTTATTTATTTGTTGCTCTAATGTAAGCATATCATCAGCCATCATTCCTGGTATCCTTCTTGCAATGTTTCATGCACTTCAGTTGGATAAGCTGTTTTAAAAGAAGTTGTCTGATTGGTTCACTGGAACACACTTTAAAATGCATTCAATAAGATACAAAGAAATGAAAATCGAGGTCAGTTTAATTTGCTATTGCAAGCAAAATCGTGGTGCTTTGAGTTCAATGTTTCACTAAATGTCCCAATAACCACGACACAAATGGAAGTCTTGCAATTGATATTGACTCGGTTATATTTTGGTGTCATATATACAAATAAATATGATTTGACAAAACTTGCTTTGTGTACAAATCTCTGACCTAAGGGGTGTTTTCTTGTTTAAACGCAACTTGGGGTCATGCAGTTGCAGAAGTTGTCTTTGCAGCCTTTTCCCCAGAGATATAAAAAAGGGAGCGATCTGCCTGATATTTGTCTCTTCATGTTCCCTTCCCCAGGCTGCCTGTCTGAATGTGTTGCATTGCTCTGTGCACCCTGTGCCCTGCTCTCTGGCTCTCAGGTGCCTCTCTGAATGTCCTTTGCTCCACTGTAGCTTGCAGACTATTTTAGTCACTGACACCATTCTGCTCTCAGATGCTGTGCACTGCAAATCTCTTTCTTAATGTATTATGTCATTCTGTTTATTGTCATTTCAAAGTGTTGCAAATGCGAATCAACAAATGTTTAGATTTTGTAAGCGATAAATAGATAATTTATCTGCAATTTCTTTAACAAAAGATAATAACGATGCCTTTCTTTGTCCTATTATACTGACTATCTTTGTGTTTTGGGCTAGGTCTGTCAGATATCAACCTTAGCTCAGAAACAATTGGTTTCGATATTAATCAAGAAAACCACTACCAGACTTATGGCTAAGGAAAATAACAGTAAGTTATGGCACTATGGCTAAAGCATTACGTGGAGAGGTTGTGTAAGATTCAATTGAATAATGTGAAAACCTTTTAAACCTCTCTCAGCTATAACCGTTATTTTCTGTCACTTTAACGCTTTTATTCTGAAGGACTGCGAGGTGGCTCAGAGGCGAAGGAGACCAGGCTATACGCTGACAGTGAGATGAAACGTAAATGATATTCTCAATGCGTCTCTTCAGATCTTCTAAGATATAAGATGGTGTCTGGAAGCTGCTGGCTGCCGGCTCCTGTGTTTCACTTCTGATTAACTTGTTTTAAGATTTGCAAATGCTGCACCAAATATGGCTGTAAGCCTTCATTAAGATGATGGCTGTTTTGTGTGCGCTTCATTATTTTTTTTTTCATCCCTTCCCCTCAAGAACACACACTAAACAGCTGTTTACACACCAGCACTGTCGATTTAAATGGAAATTGTGGAAAACAAATATTAGCATGTCTGTTTAGATAAACATCTATTAAGGTGTTGGCTTGTTTCCTGCTCTCTCCTCCTCAGAGGGACCGAGTTAATCTGAGCTGCTCCAAGAAAACTAAATCACGCTTGGACCCGTTGTTTTTTGACGAAAAGGGTACGTGTGCAATAGACAAAAAGCATGAACACTAGATTAATAATTTGGTTTTGCTTTGGTTTCTCTCTTCTCTATAATATATGGACATTTCAAAGCTATCATATATTTAGCCATCTATTAGCATTTGATTTGGACACGTAATATAAGGTTTGGCAATTAGAAAATTCTTTAATAAACTGAGTGATTTGAATAGTATGTTTACTACTAGGAGAGAAGATTAAAAACCCAGGAAGTGATCAATACAAGTGTCAGTAGGTTTAGAAATGTGAGAGCTGCAGCGAGGATGTTTCTGTGCAGAGGCCTTTAGACTGTTCAGAGATCAAAGCACAAAGCCCTGACTGCAGACACATTTAGGATGAAAAGTGGAGCTGCTGACACCAACTGAGACATCAACAGTGAGAGTGTCACCGGCTCACACACACACACACACACACACACACACACACACACACACACACACACACACACTTACTTAAGGACAGGATAGATGATCATGCATCCCCCTCGTCTGGGTGACAGTGAGGTATTGCTGACTGACAGACTGAGTAGTGAAATTCTCTGATGGATGAGATAAGTGGGACACACACACACACACACACACACACACACACACACACACACACACACACACACACACACACACTTGTATTGTGTTCAGGTGAATGCAACAGGAGTAATGAGTGAGCGAAGGCAGGTTTTAAGCCTGTTTTTCATGCAAATATCCTTAAAGTAAACAATGCTTTCATTATTTAAACCTCAAAAATGTAAAGTTATAAAACACGGTATCCCGCAGTAAAGAGCAGCCTGACATCATCTATTTCAGAAAGCTCCTGATTGTATCGACATGAAAAACGGTGTTGGACGAGCTCTCCGCTCAGGCAGCCAATCATCGGGACATTTTTAAAACCTCTTCTCATTCTCCGTCCCCGCGATGATTGATCCATCACTAACACTCATGTCTGAGATGCAAATGCCAGCGTGGCATGAGCGAAATATAAAAGAGGGACATCCGAAGGGACCGGCAGTGAGAGGGTGAAAGCCGAGTGTGACACCTCAAAAACCTTCTGCTTATCTCTCTCTTTTGTTTGCTTGTTCAAGCTGCTGTGCTGCTAACCACACAGCTGGGAGAGCAAGAGAAAGGCGGCAAAAGTGAAGAGCCGCTGCATTAAAGATGTGAACAGAGGAACAATGGCTGTCTGGAGATTAAACACTATGTGATCATTTGTTCAAGGAATGCAGAGTTTTTAGGGTCTGTACGGAAATAAAGGCATTTTTCTGTTTGCTGTGTGTCGAACTTTTCCTCTTACATTCAAAAGCACTGATCAATTCTTAAAGGGGCCCCATTATGCTCATCTTCAACCCTTTTGACTTATTATGGAAGACATGGAAGTATATATATATATATATATGGTTCATGTTCTCATGTCAGTGTGTCCTTGTCTCAAAGGAAGCATATCTAAACAACACCCAGAACACACAGAAACAGAGACTCTCATATGTTTGTTTCAGTGGAATATATCGTCAGTGTTAGGGTTTATATTCTGGATAATGAAACAGCCAAACGCTGACTCACTTCATCTGTCAGTCTGCACTTTGTACATCACATCTCTTTGTGGTTTAATCGGCCAAACGAGGGAGAGATTTGAGGAAGAGAGGGAAAGAAAAGGCATCAACAAACAACGAGGGGATAAATAAAAAATGTTCGAAGTAAATAAAATAACCAAAATAAAAACCCTTTGGGGGTTTGAACTCAGGGTAAAGCTTATTTGGGGAATAATATAATGCTGTGGGTGCTTTGGAGAATATGAAAAGCTTCCAAGCTCATAAACATATCACCTGTCAAACGCTGCACACTGAAAAGACGTAGCTTTAAGGCTGCAGTCGCAGAAAAGGTGAATTTCATTGATTTAAAGCTGCTCTTTGAGTCATGTGAGCATCAATGTGAGCGCTATGCTGCGAATATAACAATTTAAAAACCTCATTTGTAATAAAAGTCATACAAAAACATGTTTTTCTCGCTTCAAACGTGGATTTCTTCCTCTGTACCACCCATGTTTGGTTTTAATTAAACTAAACTATACATTTTAACTGGGATGTTATAATTTTTTTAAGCAAACAGCCAAGAGAGAAAGCATTAACTGCATCCATAATACGCCTATCTTCTATCCAAGTCATCCTGTAATAATCCTAATGGAAAATCATTTGATTATATAATATGTCCTCCTGGCGAGAAACCCTCTCCGACCTGAACTTTGCTCTCATTATTTGTCCTTTCTGAAGATAAGTCTGCTGTAACGAGAGGGTCGCACGACTTCAACGTCACGCCAACTTAAGATCGTTTCAACTGACTTGCACTGAAACTGCACTTTGAAAACTTTAAATATATTAACATTTTAAACTGTATACCCCGGTTATCTAGGCCCTTTTTGTTTTATGTATACATGTCACACTGTGAAACGATATTTCGATATTTCTGGATGTATAACAGATGTAGAATTTTTGACAATAAAGCTGAATTTGACTTTCGCGTGCTTGCATATTTTAACAAAGCTTTTCATTTTAGCCACACTGAATTTAACTAGAAGTCATGGCTGTGTCAATTACCAGTCTGATATCGTTTTACAAAGATGACAAGAAGAGTGTAGATAGAGGAGAGAACCACTACAAGTCAGGACACGTTACAGTGCAGCCTAGATGAAGGTGTGCTTACCGGTGTTGTCAGGGCTAGCATGAGGGACAAAGTTTATAGTGTCGGTGAGTAGTGATAGCAAGAGTACCGTTAACCTAGAGTTAATTTATTCACATACATTCCCATCAACAAATCAATTTTATGTGTCACATGAAATCTTTATTAGGCAAGGCAAGTTTATTTATATAGCACTTTTCAACACAAGGCAANGCTCCAACACACCGGCCCCTAATTGTGACTGTATAATAAAGTGACAATTAAGACACTCTTGTGTTCTTTACTAATAATTGACTCCACTGGTGTTTTGGTGTAATTGTCACTTTATTATACAGTCACAATTAGGGGCCGGTGTGTTGGAGCCAATTTGCTTTGGGTTGTGCACGGGGTTTGTTTATGTGTGTGTGAACGCGTCATCATCCAATCTGCGCACCTGAGAGCACGGGAGGTAATTCACCTATACTGTATATGTGGGCACAGGTGATCAGCTGGGATGAGAGGTTAGAAAGGAAGCCACACGTTTTTCAACCGTGTTGACCGTGATTGCTTGTTTCTGAGCGTGTGCTTGATAGTTATGTTTTAACCAAGATTTTAGATGGGCCTACGTGAGTCGTAAAAGAACATTTTAACCTCGGAGAAAGAAATAAAGCATTACAAATTACGTCATGGTGGACCTCATCCTTCACCACAACACGCGTTGGGAACTCTGACTGCTAACCTCCATGAGTGGCTTTTTTTGATGAGCGATCGCCGCTACACCCACCTTTAAGTAAGATTTTGAATGCAGGTCTTTTACTTGAAACAAAGTTACATTAAAAATGTAGTATTGCTACTTTTATATAAGTAACAAATCTGAGTACTTCTTCCACCACTGCTAATACTCCATCTTAGTTTACGGAGGGAAATTCCTCCTTTTGGTTTTGTTAATTGCTAATTTATGGCTGTATATGCTAGTTGCACGGGATGACGTATTTCCATTTCCGGTTCATTGAGTGTGTGGTTGTAAACTTCTGGTCTATGGTAGAGCAGTAGAGGGAAGAGCGATAGATAGCGTATAGATAGCGAGAGATATAGCGAGAGAGATAGCGAGAGAGATAGCGAGAGAGATAGCGTATAGATATTATATAGGCACTATTTTACACTCGATGTCTCCAAGACCTACCGAAGGCTAACATCAGTGATGTACATCGGCTGTTACAAGCGGCAAGCTCAGCCCCGAGGAGCAAAAGAGAAAAGGGGTTCAAGATTTACATATCCAGTTACGTCGACAATTATGAAGGTAAGTGACAAACAAAGCTGTAGTTACTGGCTAACTTTGACAACTTGACAGTCTTGATACAGTGTAAAGTTTTTTAATGATGTACTATTACTAGAGTGAGCATCAGGGCTA
Source organism: Notothenia coriiceps (assembly GCF_000735185.1). Taxonomy (NCBI): domain Eukaryota; kingdom Metazoa; phylum Chordata; class Actinopteri; order Perciformes; family Nototheniidae; genus Notothenia; species Notothenia coriiceps. The sequence continues at coordinate 56,554 of NW_011340160.1, read as the reverse complement.
GCTCTTACAGGTCCATGAGAAAGCATGAGAAGCCTCACGATCTCAGAGTAGGGAGGAAAATAAAAAGTGTTCATCGGTTCAAAGCCTCAATCAGGTTCATGTTCTGGGGTTTTGATGTGGCTAGAGTAGGTAACCTGTGATTTAGGATTCAAATAAGCCCAGCTAGCTCAGGTGTTGCAACAGATTACATAGTGACAATACATTAGCTCACATAAACTGGTAGCTAGCTGTGTGTGTGTAGCATGAAGGGGCTACAGATTTATTTTCGTTTTGTAACCCTCTCGTGTAAAATGATAAATACATTAGCTAAACCCAAACTTAGCTTTCATCAAAGATTCTTAATGAAAGGTTGAAAACCGTCTCTGCTTTCATGGAAACCCCAGAAACTGGTTGTGACGGCTGCTGTTCTTTACTGAATGGTTAGTATAATCCATGTCGATTCCAATTATTTGTATGGGCCAGTGTTAGGTAAGTGCTGGTTTTGTACCCTACATCTATGTTAAGCTGTTCAACGTTCTACTAACACTATTTTATGTAGTTATAATATAAGATAATACATTGAGAGAGCTGAGACAGGCTATACAAGTGTATCTGTTTGAATGTCCTTAAATTACAGTATTCCAAACAGCAGAACTTCTGTGTATGTGATGTGACTGACAACCTGACATGGTTTAGCCTTTTCCCACACCTATTACTTGCCTGATCAGCCTGCTCTCAGCTTTCTAATTTGTCTGTGTTGTATTGAAGCAGTGTCCTAAATGTAAAATGACTGACATTTTGTTTTAAGAACTGTTCACCTGTGGAGATTGCAGTGGCAAAGTGTTCCTGTGTAGTGTACATAGAACTTATAAAATGTTATACTGGAAAACCAGAAATTCTCGTGCACAAGCCAACTAAAGCTTTTATTCTGAAAATCCTTCATCTCCGGTTAGCATTAGCATGTGGCTAATATACGATTCTAAAGAGGTGAAATTAAGTAGCGAAATGACCATGGAGTGGTGCAAACTGAAATACCTACTGATTTAACCACCTACAACTATAGAATGTCGAGATACTACCATGCTGAATATTAAATGAAGGGTACAGTTTATTTGAATACAATATTGTTTACAGGACGAGAGTAGCATGTGACAACATCCCGGAATGACCGGAAACCAAACTCCGTGAAAGTATTTTCTGTATATTTTAGAGTATTGATGACAGCGTTTAGAATGTCCATCCATCCATCCATCTTCTCCCGCTTATCCGTGGTCGGGTCGCGGAAGTAGCAGTTCCAGCAGAGAGCCCCAAACNGAAAAGGAGCAGGGCGAAGAAAATAATCTTATATTACAGTGTTTCTCAAACTTTTTCATACCAAGAGGCGCGTTCACACCGCAGCACTTTTCACACAAAGGTTAATCAGAACTTAGTTCATGAGAACTCTCTAGTTCTCATGAACTAAGTACAGATCGCGTTCACACTGGAATAAGTCCCTGGGGGTGGATTAGGCAAATGAAGCCGCTGACGTCACTTCTTCTTCTTCTTCTGCTTTGGGTTTACTGGCAGGCCGCAAACAACTTCACGGCGTATACTGCCGCCCAAAATCCCCGGCCGGAAGTCCCCGGTTGTTGGGGACTGGTTTCAGTAGAAGCCGCTGGGACTCCCAGCAGCTTCTACTGAAGCCTTCCGAGTAAATCGCCAGAACGCCGACACCTACTCATCTCCACCGGTCCCATGTTTTATTTTGTGTTGCAATAAATTAGTCTCTCTGCGTTTCTGCGCTGGGCTAATGCTAATGCTAATAATGCTAATAATGCTAATGCGAGGATTTGAGTTTTACGGGGCGTGGTTTGCAATCCGCCCAGCCAATCAGAAATATAGCTCTTTTCTCACAAGAGAGCCGCATGAGAGTCCCTGGAAAAGGGGGTAAAAAGGTTCTCATGAACTAATTTTAGTTCCGGCTCTTTTTGGTGTGAACGCGACATTTCGGAACTATATCGGAACTAAAGTGGGAAAAGTACTCCGGTGTGAACGCGGCTAAGGCAATTCAAAGTGCTTTACAAAAAGACATTAAGAAACATATTATGAAATGACATTTAAAAACACTCATTTAAAAGCAAAGATACATGAATTAAAGTTACAGTGCAGTGTGAGATACACACATCTGAAATGTTTAGGTCTCATTGCTAACTTTTTAGCAGAAATAGTTTTCTATGACCTCACTTTCTTTCTACTTTAGTTATTTCATGTTTCATGCTAAACAAACCCCCCTTTGGAAAATTATAATCTGACCCCATGGTACCTTTTAGTTTTCGCCCAAACTATTCCTCTTTTTATTTTGAAATGCACATAGTTAAATTCACCTTGTCTTTCTAGTACTCACTTATACTGGCTGAATTCATTCCTCTGTGCATCTGGCATCCTGAGCTTGTTCACCAGGATCCTCAAAATGCCCAAGAAAAAGACGAGGTTCATCTGGAATTATTAAAAGACGATTGTTATCATATGTGTGGAATACTTTGGCATTTTTAAGAAATAATTGTTTTGCTTTCTTTGCAAATAGGCACAATCTTTATTCTGTAATCTTAGTCAAAATACCATTCCTCAAATACACTGTTTTTTCCTATGTCAACAACTGCTGTCCTCAACTTTACATGTCATGTTCATCCCACTCATACATGTTTATATTCTGAAAATGAAGCAATTCTCATCTAATATTTGGCGAAAAAGTGTACTCCCCAAAACCTGGAACTACTATTATATTACTACTAGTTTGAAAGACGTTTTAACAGAGAATGAAATGCAAGTAAAAGAGAGGTTTTTACAGATATAGTCAGAAGAACTGGCACTCGAAGTATCCACCAAATCCACTCATGCCTCCTGGTTTCCCAACAGCTGTGGCGATAAAATAAGAAATACAATCATAGCATCTGATAAGGACAAAACAAATGAATGAGTGATTCAGATTTTAACCCCACGTACCCTTCGTCTTCATAAAAGAACTTGGCACATCCCCAGGAGATGATAACAATCAGAGGTAAACCTGAACCATGAGAAGGGATGAATTATGACAGATTATAGCTAAAGTAGGTACATAACAATCAACAAATAATGCATAATATCTACCACATAGACATGATTTAAGTACAGGTCAATCAAATAATACCTAGTACAGTTAAAATATAATATTACAATACAGTTAAAATGGAAAAACTCAGATTACAGTGTAATTAATGTTGGCATGACTGGTTGCAATAATAATAAAAATGAATAAATAGTCAATGTGAATACAGCTATATTGAGTTGGTTGATGTGATCATGTGACCTACCCCAGCTCAGGACGATGTACCAGGCCAGGTGTTTCTTCAGGGAGAAGAAGGAGCGGCTCACCAGAGTGAACAGGAAGTGACCCTCCGCCAGAAGCCAGCTGTAGTTGGCCAGGATGGAGTAGTTGGAAAACATCAGCACCACCTTACACACCACCTGCCGCACAGGATGTATAATGTAGGACAGGGGTGTCCAAATGCGGAGGCCATTTTGAATCGGCCCTCAGCAAATTCAAAAAGTATAATGGAGTATGGCCCACACATGAAACTTGTGCTTGTCTTGTACTTCTTCAATATAGATGAAAGCAGATATCACACAGTATTCATGTGTTAAGAAACCCACTTTTCAAACAAATCCAGTCAATTAGAGTTGAAAACATTTTCGATCAAATCTAAGTTGATAAGAAAAAAGCCCAATAACTTCTTTGTGTAACACGCTTGAAATAAACCCTTCATATTTCGCCTAATTATAAGCAATCTGAGGCTTCTGTGTTAAGGAATGAGCTGCTAACAAAATAAATGAAAGCCTATAGAGAGCTGTGAAAGCATGTTCAAGTATTAAGCATCATTTACCTTCATTTGATTAATTTTGCTAAATTATAACATAACTTATGAGGCAATATATCTCTAGTGAGTGGCCCAGCCCTTCGTATATTTTTCTGTATGTGGCCCTCGGTGAAAACAGTTTGGACACCCCAGATGTAGGAGATTAAAGGGGCCGCATCGTACCGGGTAGGCGTCACAGTGGTAGAGCTCCTCGTTGTGAAACAGCAGGGAGTCTCTGATGAAGATGAAGATGGCTCTCAGGATGAAGGAGACAAACAGCTGGATGTGAATGTGGTTCCTGGTGCAGTGCAGCTTTCTGAAGGAACGGTAACACTCACAGTTTCAGGATAACACTTTTCCGGTTGAAGAAAGGATAAAGATATTCAGGTGTTTCTCACCTGAGCAGACAGAAGATGGTGACGGCGATGGAGAGGGAGATGAGGGAGAGGGCGTATCCCACCGTGTACATGGTCTTCACGTAGGAGAAATACAGATGGGAGTCTGAGGACTGAACAAGGAGAAAACATCACTTTGTCATGTCTTTCTTATACAGAAATGTACCTTTTAAATGTGGGCAGTCTAATGTTCAAAGAGAGAGTTCTCGAGGGCATCAGGTGTTAAATTAATATCGTTTATTTCAAGAGTTTGAGCATATCATTTTGGTAAACAGGGGTCTTCACCTTTCAATACATTTTCAGGTATAGCAGATCTGTTTCTAACACAGATGAAACTGAAACCCTCTTACTCTGAGCCAGTTCAAATGTACAGGTAGTGGCCTATTTGCTTCATAACTATATTAAATAAAACACACTGTAAATATTAGTTTCCACCAACCTCTCCAAGGAAGTGGAGAGTCTCATTGAAGGTGTAGCCGCATGCGTCTTCATGTGGGACCAGAGGGTCCGTCCAGCCAATGGCCGTGCAGTTACGATGCACTTTAGCTGCAACAGAGCATACACATATTAATCATTACTGTTGTCTGAAAGGGAATATGTGCCTGACAGAAGAAGAATGTATCCTGGGAGAGTACAGATTGTTTTCGTGCAAACTTGGATTTACTGGAAAGTGAAAAGCTTTACACAGTCCCTCTTCATAAACGTCAGATACATTATCATGAAATCTATCATCATCATCTTTTAACACATACTTAGCACTCTAGTGTGTCTCTAACCAAACAGTCAGCAGCCATAAAATCCTTGTGTACATAGAGACGTTGAGAGGGAAAATGTGAGTTCTTTATGAAAACGGATCAGCTTTTTGGTAAATAATTAACCAGTTCACCGATGTGGGATAGATAATGGGTGTCTGTTTAAACGTGTGTGTGTGTGTGTGTGTGTGTCTCGCACTGGATCACAACGCCCAATCAGCTGCTCCGAATCTGGAACAATGGGAAAGTGCTCTACACACTGAGGTAGGAAGACATGGAAACACAATGTACAGAAACAAGAGATCAAACAAAGAAGCAGGGAATCGATAGCAGGAAGCTCAAAGAAACACTCACGTACAATCATTTCATCTGGACATAATTGCCTTTTTTACAACATTCAGTTATCTCTGTAAACATGTGAGGAGTCTGTACCTCATCACCCTAGATTTTAAAGCAATTTGACGCATTGATTGAACTTCTTGTGTTCTTGGAAGTGACTTAAAGTGAATCGTCCATAATTGGGCAAAAAGGAAGGAAGCCTGGGTGGTTCAAACAGCAATATCTCACACTCATAAATAGGCAATTTGCAGATTAATTCAAGCCGCAGTCGTCTTAAATCCATGTCTGTTGCAGTAGTTTTCATTAGTGGCTTGTTTTCACAATAACAAAGGCTTTTTTGAAACCATGGCCTGTCTTTAAAGCCCCTGAAAACACGGTTTAAAATCTTAAAGAGGAACCATATAGATTTTTCTTGGAATATAATGTTTAAACAGTTGATTTTTCTTCCAAAAAATATGTGTAAACCTGCTTTTTTCTGCTCAAAAATAGCCTGTGTTAGTCAACTTCAAAGTTCAGTTTGTCTGACTCATCCCTTCCCTATTGTGACAAGATAGTCAAAACACTAAAGTATACTATCATACAAGTGCCAGATTATGAAAAGTGAATACATTTAGAAGACGCTGTCCTCCATTTTTGGAGGAATTATGCTTTTATATTGAAAGAGACTCCCCTATTCCTGTTTTGAGGACTTGCTTATTTTAGCTTCTCCTCCACTCAATCATTCATACTGTATGTGTTGTTTTAAATAATGATATGTGAATATCTCAGCTCCTGCTACAAAGCCTGCTTTACCTCGGCACAGAAGAACATAAGCTTCTGTACAACGTGTCATCATGCCACACCAAGTGCTCGTTTATTACTGTGCTCTCTGACAGCGTGTGTGTGTGTGTGTGCGTGTGTGCGTGTGTCTCACCCTCCGAGCTGAAAAACTCTGGACACGGCTGAGAGACGGTTTCTCCGAGAGAAGCAGGAGGCCAGCAGTTCAGCTCATCCCACATTCCCTTACAGTGTACACTGATATTGTTTTCTTCATAGTTGGAACAGAAATGACAATTTATTTGCTGCAATTCAATACAAAAAAGTCAATAATAAGAATGAATCCATATAGACGGAATATATTGGTATGTGATGTGTTTTTTTGCAGGGTTGAAACCATAGGTTGAAACACTGCAAAACCTCAAATTCTGGATGCATCTGGATCATTTAGTGTACAATAAATTCTGCCTAATGTAAGGATGAGATGTCGCCTTTTGTATTGTGACCACTGGGTGTCACCGAAACATTGCTTCACATTTCTGTAAATTAAAAAGTTCTTTATTGAGAGATTTTATTTATTCCAGAGATCAACCTTATTGCAATGGAAAACAGCCTACTTAATTAAAATGTGTTTCATGAGATACAAGTGTAACATGCGTAAAACGAATGTAACTCACCTGTTTGTTGTGTAAAAAGCAGCAGATCTGTCAGGCACTTTTCCTCCTCTTTCATTAGATTAACATGAGGAAGACACCAGGATGACGCCTACAAATAAAGGTATAATAGTTCACTTAATCTTAACATATATAGATTCAAACACACTTTTATGTTCTCACCTGGGGTAACAGTAGCACTCCAAAAAGTCCAACTTTTGTCATTCTCTCTGGCAGGTTCCTTTTTTCAATCAAGATAGGGACCTACATCCAAACATCAAGCCTCATATCTGATTAGAATGAAAGGCAAGCATCCTGCTGGCAGCAGATATATGATATGTGAAAATCAAACATAGGTCTACTCAGTGTCGATAATTATGCACAGTTCTCCTCAGGACAATGTGATACTCGACCATCAAGGTAGCTGTAATGAAAAGTCAACTGGAAGTTATGACTTTCAAAATAAAGTTTTAATTCATGGGCACGTTACGTTTATACTTTCATAATGTGTAAAAACGTTAAAATATAGTAACAGGGCGTAACTTAATTAAAATGTGGATCAACAGAATATATTTCCACTGTATACATCCAAACAAATAATGAAACAATATACATATTACCCGTCTATGCTTTTATGTTGAATGCAAAGTTTCCGTTATTCGGTCTTATTTTTTGTGATTGACTTCCTTTGGGGCAAATCGGCTTCGCCCAGAGGCCGTTAGTCCCGCCCCCTTCAGAACACGAGGGTCTCTATGGCAACATCAGTGTTTGAGGTAGGAGGTTGGTTTCCTGCAAAAAAGTTTGTTTTGTGAAAATAGACGGAATATATTGGTTTTAAACTCAAGAACTTCATGCAAACTCTCGCCTAAAACGTAAGTAAGTTCTGAAGTGACATTGTGACAGCGACAAGTCTTGCTATGAAGCTTTGAAATTAACGCTAGCATGAGTTTGAGTGGTTAAATTAAGCTAACAGGTGACCACAGGTAAGCTAACGCTAATCATTGTATTTTTTTATTTATCTTTTCACAAGGAGTTTTGTTCATGTGGTTTGTTTGTGAAGCACTTTGAGTTATCTTTGTGTATCAAAAGTGCTATATTAAAAAGTTTGAATTGATAACTGAAAAATACTTAGCGGTACAAAAATATAATTTACTGTTGTTTAGGACTTATAAGTGATGCAAATACCGTGCGTTTATGACGTTTATGACCACTTAACCTTTGACATTTAATACTTTGCAGCGCTATGCTTTTATATGTTATACTTATTTCATCAATCTACACTCAAGAGAAATGTAACTCAGGTGTCGCCAATTTCTTTAATTATCTTTGAGATGTATCGTCACCTTGATTGGTGCACCTGTGATGAATTCAGCTGATTGGAGGAGGCGCTCACCTGGTGCACAGCTCACTGTATCGAGCATGCACATAGCTGGGAATTAAGGCTTACAAATACATATATCGGCTGCATTGAAGTTTTCCAAGCACGGTCAGTAATTAGCTCCATCTAATTCTAGTGAAAGAAGTGGCTTTTCTTCACTCACCAACCAAAACACATGTTTATCCAATGAGTGGCCGGTCAAATCATAACACTCATCAGCGATTTTGAAGTAAAAATAAAAGTGTTTGTGTATGAGAGGGGGAGACAAATTGTCAGTATTTACCTTTTTGGAAAAAAAATAGATGCATTTAGCATAAGGCTCCAACAAAGTATCATGATTCAAAATAAAGGGGTGTTAATAGACTACTGTATACAGTAGGACGGGATGTGATGCCCCTCGTGCATGCTTTTTGCATCTTAATGTCAGAAAGTATATTCAATTCTGTCATTAACACACATAATGACCCGCTGTCCTTCCATGTCTTTCCTCTTGTATTCAGATTATTTATTCATAGCTTTACCAACATAATATTGCCCAACAATCTGCTGTCTCCTTGTCTGTCCTCCAGCCTTCTGTCATTTCTCTCATGAAGAGCCAGGCCTGACCTCTTGCAGGATGGAGGTGGTCCTCTCTGGCCCACAGAAACTGCCGGAGCCCCTCAGGAGGGGGACCCCTGTGCCTCTGAGCCAGCTGGTGGAGGAGAGCAGGAGCAAAGCAAATACTCCCAACCATCTTCTGGAATCAAGTACGTATAAAAAGCCTGCATTCAAGCCATTTCCTGTTGCTAAAAAGGATATTACATTTCACTAATTACTTGTTCCCTCTTATAGAAATCTATGCCAAACTGAAAAGCAACAGCCTGATCCAAGCAGAGCCCGCAGAGCTTCACTTCAGTGGGTTTGAGCTGGGGAAGGATTACGTAAAGATCCTGGTGAGGAAAATACACACTCCCATTCACAGGCTACATTGAACAGCTCATTTACAGATTGTAAGTGATTTAAATGTATGTGTATATATATATATATATATATATATATATGTGTGTTTGTGAATAGTTGAGTTGTTTTCTTTCAAAAGCAGCTGCTCCTTTAGGGGCAGTGTTGGGTGCATTTACAGAGCTGGTTATGATATTAACTTGACACAGAAAGACTGTAATCACATTCTTCTTACAGTACTCCTGTCAGCTTAGAAACCAACACTCAAGAGTACCGCGGGTTCTCAACCGGCCCTAAAGAGACACTCAGAGAGCATCCTAGAGATCAAGATGTACCAGTGCAATAATTAGGACGTATTTCTGAAGTTATATGCATCATCATGTTTGAAGCACTTGGTGACTGATGTGTGTGTGGACAATAGCCTGGGTCAGGGAGAAGTGGAAGTCTGTGCAGTTTGGTGCAACTTGTGTGCTGATGAATGGTGTTATGGTTTTTCCAAGCCTTCGTACTCTTTGTAGCTGAATGCATACAGGACATATAGCAGGACGTAGATATTGGTGTTATGATAAGACGTCTCTTTAGGTCGTGTTTTAGCTAAATGTTTTTCCGGCATTTATTCTATCTGTCTACATAACTTGTTTTGCCCCCTACAAATGTGTTTCATGTCACCCCTTCTCTGTCCCATGCATCAACAAGTATAACGTTTGGATGATTTAATTTGGTCTAGCTTCAGCAACTATTCAATTGAATAGCTGCTGAAGCTAGACCAAATTAAATTGAATGGGCACTGATTGTACCTCATATATTCGTGACGAAGCCCTGTAGAATGTTTCCAAGAAAATGGAAATAGTTTTTCTCAAGTGCACATGATTGGATGGGAATGAATAATTATTTTCTCTCCTCCCTCAGAAACTAATCAACATCTCATCTGAAGTTATGAATATTCATGTCATACCCACTCAAACCAAGCACTTCCAAACAACTTACACCAAAAAGGTATGTTTTTTTCATTACAAATGGCTGACCTGAATGACTCCACTCATCCATTAGTGCAAATCAGTGTTGTTTCTGATGATTCAACCCATTCCATCTGTTTTCCTTCAAGTATCGACTCATCCCGGGCCTCGCCTACACACTGAGGGTCAGGCTGTGTCCCGACGAGTGGCGCTACTTCTATGACTGCATTCGGGTTCACTGCAAGGTGAGGATCCAGCTGTTTGTGCACCCCTGAGGACGCTTTCATCTTTACACTTGAGGCATTAAGTGAAAGCTGTACATCACAGCGATCCTCAAATAACTTTGCAGGGACATTAACAATAACTTCAAAGCAAACGTCAAACAACTAATTCATAATAATCTATTTGTAGATCGAAAATTGGGGAACATTTCCAAGATCATGTTTCCAAATTGTCTTGTTTTGTCAGCCAAAAATGCAAAGTTATTCATTTGAATATAATTGTGCATAAAATAGCATCTCAAAAATCTCCATAACTGTAATTTTTGCATCAAAAAATACTAATTTAGAACATTTTCTCCTGTCAATCAACTAATTGTTTCAGCTCTAGTTGTTTTATTTGGTGAAACATCCCCATGTTTACTTTGAGGCCTCTCTTATCGGTCTTATCTCTATACTCTCTCCTGTTTTCTCTTTCTTGTGCATTCAACCAACCCACACCCGTTCTAAGGGGGAGGAGAACCTGTTAATTCCAGTTCATGCTTACCCTGTCATCGATGACCTGCGCATCCCTCCTCACATCGACCTGTCAGCCGTGCCACTTGGAACCAGGTGTGTGCGTACGCCGTACAGTTTGTGTGTTAGGATCTTCATCGGACTGTTTCCTGACCTCCCATCTGCCCCCGGGCTGGCCTGTCTCTTCCTATTCTTCCATACAGCTGCCCATGCTTCCATTCACCCTTTGGTGTCAGATCATAACAAAAATATCCTCGTCTCTTTTGTTCCCCACCTGTCTCTAGTGTTTGCCAGGCTATTCCTCTGAGATGCAGCTGCCCCATCGACTTTGAGTTCCAGGTGCAAGTTATCCAGCCCCACGAGGCCTTCTCCATCCAGCCCCTCACAGGTAGGGACTTATCAAATCTATATACCTTCTATGGCAGATGTTCCCTCACTGTGTTAAGCGTATACAGATGACTGAAAGTTAGCCTTGGTATAAAAGTGATATACATATTTGCAGATTTCAAGACTATATAAAAAAATGAATCTATGAAGCTATTTTTCTATCATTACAATTCATACGAAAACCTTTTAAAGAATAATTTACACCCTTTTTTTTGTCTTTTAAGGCAAATAATATGGCTTTCTGCATGTTTCCCCTTTATCTAGCAGGGAATGTGGATCTGTGGTTCTCATGTAGCACACAGCACACCAGCCATTGTAAAGCAGGTGTGCTGTGTTCTCTCAGACCTTGGACTGGTTGTGTATTAAACAAGTCGCCACAGAGTTTGAAGGATGCTTGTAGTTTCCACACAACGACACGAAGCAGTATTGAAGGTCTGGGAAGCATCATAACACACGGCGGAAAGCAGCACTTAGGATTTGAAATACAGCTGGAGGTTTACCTAAGTACAAACCTGGAATGAGAATAAGGGATACAAATGAGTTTCTTATTTTGGAAGTCCTTTTTTTGTCCTCTCTCCCCTCTACACACAATAAACCATAACCATGATACATCACTTACAGCCTAAGTACATGCAGTACAAAGCGTGAACCCATTATGTTTAGCTAACTATCTGCTATCCAGCACACTCTGAATGGCAACAGGTTGTGTTCATGTGTTATGAAAGTGAGTGTCACGAGCACCCCTGGCTAATCCCTATTGTGTTTCCTTTGCTCCTCCAGGTGTGATACCAGCCAATGGAGAAGAGAATATCATGGTGACCTTCAGTCCTTTCCAATACGAGACGTGTCAGCTCACCTTCCAGCTGATCATCTCTCAGTTCAACAGCAGACCCTTCCTCTGCACCATCAGTGGGAGCTGCACCCCTCACTTGGCCCTCAGGTAAAAGCAGCCGTAGGTCTTCATTTGTCAAATTGCTTAACACTATACAACGAATAAATGGTACACAAAACCGATTTGAGGTGTTCTTCATGGTTTCCCCACCGCACTACATTGATGGGACAGTATCTCCTTAATTACAAAAATAGGTATTCTTAGATGTGGAGTTATTTATAAATCTAGATATGTTTTCGGAGTTGCAGAGTGTTGTACTCATTAGCTGTAGATATGACTGCCTTCCCTACGACGTAACATACCGTGCAGTGATACAGTTAAGAGGTAAGAGGATCAAAAATGCATCTTTGAATTTTTTGGTGAACTTTCCCTTTAAAGGCACACACGGATATTTACATCAGCTGAACAGGATCCAGCAGAATGTATGTGTTTAAGGGGTGGTAATGTGTTTCATGTTAGCTATCATATGTGACTGTGACATTTCATACTCCAACTGTTGAGTCATACTCCAACTGTTGAGTTCACACCCCTCTCCTGGGTTTTATCTTCAAGTACAATCAGACAAACCTGTTTGACAGAACTTCAGCAACACCACTTATTTGTTCTATATAACAGTATAGAAATATGTCATGTCCTCTGTTCTTCCCCATGGAGCTTCATTTAGTCTGGATGAGCATCACAAATCCTGACTGATAGTATAAAAATGATTAGATGGAGCCTTTTCGTTCTCCTCACGCTTTCCAGTAATGACCACAGCTTTCAGGTCGTTCGTGCAAGTAATTACTAAACTAGCTGGTCCATTTAGAGTCAGAGAAAATGGGCTTGTGTGCTGATTACAACTTCCCATTAGTTGTTTTTTTCCAGCCAGTGTAGAACCTAATGTTTAACTGTGTTCCCATGAGAAAGATGGTGCCATCCATCACACAGCGGCGGCTCCATCCAGCGCACTGTCTTGGTGTTATCTCGGCCGAAAGTTAATAATTCATGAAAATAGCTTGGTAGCTGCTGCAGTGATATCGAGATGGATATGCCTCCCGATGAATGTTTAGCGTATAAAACATTCTCCCTCTGTTTGTTGTTCTCCGCCGTGGAACTAATAAAAGATATTTGCAATTTAAAGATTAAAATAATAATTGCAAGAGCCAGTGTTTTTCCAGCTAGAACCAAACGCTCGCTGCTTAGTGTTGCTGCCCGGCTTATCTTGTGTACGTTAAACACATGATGATTTTAATCCCTCAAATCACTATGCTGCATCAACCTAATCAATCTTATGTCCTGCAATAAACGCTTAAATAAATGTAGTAAATCTTTGTGACGTGTTAAATGTGAAGCTTTGTTGACACTGTTTCAGAGAAGTGTCAAATCAGCCATTGAACACCGGTCATAGATACTGCTGAGTGTGTCTTTCTAATTAATATCCGCCACCACAAAAAATGACAGCTGGAGAAATTTAAATATAATGAAAATGAATCATCTGGCTTCTGACCTCGTTGCTCAGCCTCCCTGCCGTCCCGCACTGCCCATATATCATCGTATGAACACCCAATTTAGAGCCGTTCTCTCTGCTACGAGAACAGATCCTGGACTTCTAAACAAAAATGAACCAATTACCGTGCCGCCGCCACCACCTCTCCACTCTTTAGATTTCCTCCTTCCACTATTTGTTCATTCAGATGTTCCTACGAGCAACCTCAAATTAGCAGCAAACATGCCGCTTGCATTCAAATCCGTGTTCTCTATTCATGAATCTGTTCTCGCCCCTTACTAATGTGTGCAATTCCAACATAATTCAAATGTTACTTCATTTGGCGTCCTTTTGCGTTCTCTTTTCTCTGCATGATAGTGAGTTGGGAAAGAAGGCGGGTCATGGGGATGCAGTTCGATACACAGGACCTTCACCTGTCACTCAAGTGCCCCGTCAAAGTAAAACCAAACTCAGGTCGACTAAGGAGGCTGACAAATCAAAGGTAGTGTGTGTGTTTAACTATTCACTTTGTTTGAATGTGGAAGGACATTAAGGGGTTAATTCATTCATTTTATATGAAAAATGTAAGCACAATGTGAGATGTGTTTAGTTATGTGACTAACTCTATTAATTTAGTTTAGATAAGGAGACAGAATCCCCAATATCAGACTGGGAAGATGTTTAGTTTTGGTTCCTCCTTTGTCCTATCTAATAATGAATCATTCATCAGAGCGAAACAAACCATTCTCTCTTACTTTTGTGTACTGCTGATCCTTTCTGGCTGTGGCATGTTACCTTTCATTTCATGCTGTTTGTTAGACACTGAGAGACCAAGCGAGTGTTCAGGCTGGACTGAAGCCTCCGGTAGATGTCTGCACTCCTGCAGGCGTGGCAAAGATGCTGATCAAAGACACTGATAAACTCAGCTCTAAAGACCTGAAGGAAGGTGCATGAAACCCGATGATTGTAATCTGTTAGACATTTCCTCTCAGAAAAGCTGTATTATGGTCCTCTAATATTCTGCCTTTGCACAGTATGGTGAAGCAGGTCAATTGCATGACAGAAAATACACATATAACAAAGTATGTGTCTCTTATTTGACTGGTTGTCCCTTCACTTCAGCCATATCGTGTGGCAGCATGGCTGGTCTGCACAACAGGCAGATGAAGGAAGCCCTCTTCAGGAAGAAGGTTCAACAACACGTGAAGGAGGAGCAGGCCAACCGCGTCAGATGGTGAATACATTGATATTTTAATGGACCTATCATGCTATATTTGAATACTATAGTGTAG
>NW_011340160.1:39035-41708 GCF_000735185.1 Notothenia coriiceps | reverse complement strand
AAACAGATCATGCATTTTAGCCATTCCTCATTTCGCTCAATTGAACACTGTCTTTGCATCATGGGCTGATTCTGTGAGAACAGCACCATCTACAGGCCTGGCATATGTACTACAGCGTCTCCAGCGCTTTCCAACGGCAATGTCCGTGGCTGTCTCCTCCTGATTGGTGGAGTTGGCCCAATAGCCGTAGCGCCACTTCTGTGACGTCATAGAAGTGTTCAAATGTGGATCAGTCTGTATCAGATCTGTTGCAGCCCCTTTTTAAGAGATTTGGGTATGGAGGAAAATAGAGAGGGTTGTGTTTTCTGATACTTGGTGAGTTCCCTGGAACACCGGGGACACATATTCATGTAGAAAAGACGTACAAAAGTGCATTTTGCATGATAGGTCCCCTTTAACATAGTCTACAAGTGATAGCAAATGTAGGAGAGGATGCTATTTTTGGTTTTGCATTATGCTGGAAACATTCTAGGGAGAAAAATAGATTCAGAAAACGTCTTGTTTTAGATGTGGTGTTTGTGAAAAGATTGTTTATTCCCTCAACATTTTCTAAACTGGAAAGAAAAGGCAAACTACATTGAAGTTCAGACGCACCTCACATGTACTTTTTAGATTTCTTTCCAGTTGCATATGTGTCTTTAAAAAGTAACCTTTGATGTTTTTTTCTGTTTATTTGTTATTTCAAAGGCAAGTTCGTGTTGGTAAGGACCCGGTGTCGGAGCACAGCAGGAGGCAGATAGCGGAGGAGAGAGAGATTGCGCTGCACGAATACATGGTGAGAATTTCCCCTTAATTATGGACACAGATAAACAGTCTGCCGATTGATATTCTTACAGCAGGTCGTTTAATGGAACAGTCTAATGTAGATCAGGGGTCAAACGCAGTTGAAAATTGTAACAAATGTGGAGCCAATTTCTATACTGTACCTCAATTCAACTTGGGGCATAAACATAGCAACCACCTTTTAATATGTCTAGCAAAATATTAGAAAACGTTGTCAACTAGAAAGTGCATTTACAGGACCAAAATACATATAAGCAAGTCCCAGGGTCTCTGACCTCTTTACCTTATGTAAGAAATGTTTTCATTGGCTCAAATACAAGACCTTTACTTTCTATACCTTGTTGCCTTGTTGGAAATTGTAATCGCCAGAATTATAGTTTTGCAGTCGTCCTTTTTAATTACCACGACTAAAATACCGGAAGTGCTGCTTTGAGCTAATCAACACATGCATAGCCAATGTTCTTCAGAAGCTTTATTAGATGTTGCTTTTATGCTGCGTGTGTGACCTCTTTATTGAGTCACAGTGGAAATGTGCAGACTCAGCCAAAGTAACATCACTTCTGAAATATGGGTCTATGCGTGTGTGTGTTTTCTCAAAAAGTTATTTGAATACTGAGCACTTAACAGCACTTCCTCTCCACCTGCACTGTTTATAACACACACACACACACACACACACACACACACACACACACACACACACACACACACACACACACACACACACACACACACACTTACTTGTTCACAGGCTCATATAAGCCCTCTGGAGTTTTATAGATGCTCTGTGGTTTTTATGATCGGAGCTAGTACCTTGTTCTTTATATCCTCTGTGGAATCTGGACTGCAGACCTAGAATAACTCAACAGAGAAGATGTCCTCCTGTGTTTGCATTACAGTGATGCATTACAGCCTCGTGACTTTATCGAATTATTCTGCGATACCTTGATATATCATGGCCTGTAAAAAGGCCTGTCACAATAATTGACTCAGTGTATGATACATTGACATGACCCCCATCAATTGTACATTATCAAGTAATGGATCCCCAGCTTCGTTGTGGGGACATGGCGGCTTTAGGCTACATAAAGGAGGATTTGTCATCTTAATTATAGCTAATATATATTAGAGATGTCCCGATCCGTTCACGTGATCGGGTATCGGAGCCGATCACGTGATTTTCAAAAGATCGGAATCGGGAGAAAAAAATCGGGGATCGGGATTTTTTTTTTTTTTAAATAAATACTTTTTTTAAATTTTTATTCAATGTTACAAAACAAAAATGACCATGTTCAAGTCTTAAAGTCATCCTGAGGCCTTAGTTTTGGTTTCAAATGACACTACATCATGTGTGTGTTGCTTCTTTGGGGCTTGTTTTCATAGACCTGGTTGCTTATTTCTCTCAAATCTGGCAACAGAGTGGGCAGGGCGCAGTGTCTAATAGTAGCAGTAAGCTAACGAGTACTGATAAGCTTTATTTAGTTTTGATCCAATGCTGCACAACTGAACTGATCCAATGCTGCTGTGAAAGAAAGAAGCTATATCCATGTTGGATAGAATATCCAATTTAAATAAAAAAATAAACTTAAGGGACAACTTGAATGCTTTTTTTCTTTTTTTTCTCATTGAATAAAGATCAGATCGGGAAAAATCGGTATCGGCAAATTGTCAAAATCAAATGATCGGAATCGGATCGGGAGCAAAAAAAGGTGATCGGGACATCCCTACCTATTATACTGTTTTTCATCAATATATTACAGGTCTCAGATATATACAGAACATGTCTCTGAAGTGTTTGGCTCCAAATACCAAACAGATCATTGCAGCATTACCCATAATCCCCTCTGTTTCAGCCCTGTTTCAAAAGTGCTAATTCTCTGTTTATTACTT
>NW_011340160.1:4415-38990 GCF_000735185.1 Notothenia coriiceps | reverse complement strand
AGGAAATGAATTGCGGTGTGTCTCTCCCAGTTTACACGCGGTTTGATTGGCTAGCGCTTGTACTGTCAGATTTGCATAAACGGGATTTGATCGGCTGACGCTTCCAGCTCAGCTTCAAAAATGGAAAATTGCTCAACTTTTGAATCCTGAAAATCCTGGAAATCTTCGCTTTGCTTCCCCACAATGCAGTTCGGCGAAAAGCGAGGCAAAGTGACGTCACCCCATTCAAAGTCAATGGGCAGAGAAGCGTTGGAAGATTTTTTAAAGCTGCTGTGTGGACGTACCGTTATTGTTGCTGCTTTATTTCAATCCTGTATTGTGTTCTTCCTTTGTCTTTTGACATTTTGTTTTTATAGGGTACAGAAGGGTGGCACTATACTATGTTTTGCAATCTTAGAAAATGATGCTTCACTATAAAAGCGTTTTATCCGGAGACTGGGTTTTATATTTCAACAACACTCTTCACTGTCAGGTGATTGGAGCTGGGTGTGTGCGCTCAGATCAAGAGCTTCTTGATGATAGTAGTTGAGTTAAAGGGAGGGTTGCACATGATGAAGTGTCCTCGCCCAGATAAAGGGCAGCATCGGTTGATTGTCGAGCCGAGTTCAGTCACAAAGCAGAAAGCAACAAGGCTTCTCTGACGGGAAAGTCAGACGGAAGAAGTGAGAGGTGGAAAGCCTGAGGTTTGCATCTCATCTCTGAAAATAATGACACTTAAAATGGACCTATCATGCTATATGTGAATAATATAGTGTAGGACCATACCTATATAAGGCATATTTACACTTTTTATTTTTCAAAATACCAAACAGATCATGCATTTTAGCCATTCCTCATTTCGCTCAATTTAACACTGTCTTTGCATCATGGGCTGATTCTGTGAGAACAGCACCATCTACATGCCTGGCATATGTACTACAGCGTCTGCAGCGCTTTCCAACGGCAATGTCCGTGGCTGTCTCCTCCTGATTGGTGGAGTTGGCCCAATAGCCGTAGCGCCACTTCTGTGACGTCAGAGAAGTGTTCAAATCTGGATCAGTCTGTATCAGATCCGTTGCAGCCCCTTTTTAAGAGATTTGGGTATGGAGGAAAATAGAGAGGGTTGTGTTTTCTGACACTTGGTGAGTTCCCTGGAACACCGGGGACACATATTCATTTATACAAGACGTGCAAAAGTGCATTTTGCATGATAGGTCACCTTTAAATGTGCAGATTTTATGTGCAACACACAACTCTGCATTGCATTTGTCTCTATTGTAAGTGTTGTTGATGAGAATGTGAAATAATAAGGTGCATCGTTTCAATTCCGATTTCTATCTGCTTTTCTAGCCAGGTATCGGTGATAACACTATTAGCAGAGAAGGCCGATGTCTTTCTCCCAGGTGCCTCCAGGCCAGCATGTCCTGGATCAGCCTGAGCAAAGCATCTACAAAGAGAGGTGCCCAGGGAGCTTCCTACTCAAGCACTAAAATAATCTGAAGTGACCCGCAGCACACGGCCGACAGACCGCTTCAGTGCACATCAGTGATCACAGTTAGCAGAAGCCACAAGGACAGTGTCATCAGCAAAGAGCAGATAACACCTTCATGTCAGTGAACCAGACTCCCTCCAGACTTAAGCTGCACCTTTAAACTCTCAGAATGCTACAGGACAGGAGAGGAAGATCAGCTGACCTTAAATGCACTTTCTTTCATGGGGAACACAACTCTTACACAGAGGGACCGAATGGCTCGCAGCAGTGACTCTGGCAGTCTGTACTCCCAGAGGAAATATGTTGGGCAGCACATCCAAAATCCTTTCCAAATCCACAACAAAAACACACATGTGGGTACATTCTGTTTGATTTGTCAACAACAGCCACCTGTTAAACGCATCTCCTAATGTATCTCCATCTGTCTGATTTATGAGAGGTACTGGACACAGGAATAAAGCGCTGTTGAATTAGAGACGTTGCCACAAACAAATCATTTTAACTGCATACCTATGACCGTAAACTACAGCGAGGCTGTGAAATAGGTTGTGGGTTGCTTTTATTAGGCGGGAGGCACTGTGTGTGTATAGGTGTGAGAGTGTGTGAGAGTGGAGAGTGTGCTAGGGAAATCAATATTTCATCTCATCAGGTGTTTATCAGAAGCGTCATGCAGTAAATATCACTGATGGATGGATAGCGATGGGGTGGGAGAATGCACATTACTCTAACAGGTCAAGTCTTACACACGGACAGACACGCAGAAAGAATTGGCAGATATAAGTATTTTGTATTTCGTCCTCACAAAGGCTGACACACACACACACACACACACACACACACACACACACACACACACACACACACACACACACACACACACACACACACACACACACACACACACACACACACAGCAGTGGGTAACCCTGAGTAATCCACAGCCTCCTCTGTCTCTCCAGCAGCTGTGTCTCTCATCCCTCCTGAACATGTGTGTGATCTCGGAGGGATTCGACAGTGATGATAGCCGACAGATTATTACTCACCGTGTGCACTCATGCTCACATATATAGGTTAAAGCGAACCACTGTGGGCATTTACAATGCAGATATAGAGGGTTGCCTCACACTACATGACTGAACAAATTATTCAGTGATTATTTGGCACATTTGCAAATATTTTTGATGATTAAATACTTTTGAACAGTTGCAGAAAAATCCACTTAGATTGAAATGAAACTGAATATATCTGTGTGTGTGTGTGTGTGTGTGTGTGTGTGTGTGTGTGTGTGTGTGTGTGTGTGTGTGTGTGTGTGTGTGTGTGTGTGTGTGTGTGTGTGTGTGTGTGTGTTTGAAGGCATGTGGGTGGAATACAAATCCATCAGGTGAAATACAGTTGCATCGACAGTGGGAATGCACAGAGCGTCTGTGCTTGTGTTAATGTTATGTATGAATGCAGCTCTACTTGCACATGCATGCATATTTCACATACTGCTACCTAGTATTGATGGCGTAAGCATTATACCCTGTGCTGCATAGGAACATTACACTTTTAAAATCTTGCTTCGACTAACTAACTAAGGGCATTTGAGATTGGACCAAATAAAGACAGTTTATTAAACCAAAAGTAAATAACTATGAATGTTTTGTACAACATGCCATGCAGGCGATCCTCTAACTCCTGATACAGAACAACAAATGTGAGCCTCATAGAAAAGTTCA
Organism: Notothenia coriiceps; assembly: GCF_000735185.1. Lineage (NCBI taxonomy): Eukaryota > Metazoa > Chordata > Actinopteri > Perciformes > Nototheniidae > Notothenia > Notothenia coriiceps. Next base: position 35,801 of record NW_011340160.1, on the reverse strand, counting down.
GACATGGTTAAAGTCAGTAGGAATCATCCTCTTGGGACCATACATTTCTGTGAAATATGTGTTGGGATAACATCAGATACTACTGAGTTATTTCAGTCTGAAGTGAAGTGGTGGTGTGACCGACAAACATCACTATCTCTAGCATGACACAGAAAGTGAAGGAGAGAAAATGTGAAAAACCTGCTGCAACCAATTGGCCTGACTCCAATGCTACACAAAGAAACTACATAAAACTATGCACCTAAATACAGTAGGTTCTGTGAGGATAGGCTGAGCATGCTATCCCAGCTCGGGCTTAGCGAGCAGACCATTAGCTAAGCTTTCTGCCCGAGCTATGGAAGCCAGTAGGTCAGCCTGCACTGAAAGCCTGTTGAGTTCACTGCCATCCAACCAGCAAATCTCTATAAGCGGTCGGAAGTAGACCGTGACTCTGGAGCCCGAGGGCCGGAAAAGTGGGCTGGTGACAGGACAATTGCTGTGTGCAGCTCTGGAGAGGAAGGGGAGAGACCTGGGCAGGTGGAGAGCAGGAGAAAAAACCGTCTGCAGCTTCACAAACTACTGCTGACGGGACGGTGAGCAAGGCACTACAGAGGCGCCCAGAAGAGTGTGTTTATCCTGCTGACAGTATGAACAAATGATAGGAAAATGCTGCATGGCTTACACAATTCTAATTTATGAACAGCTTTGTCTACATTTTCCTTTTTTTTATCCCAACTTATCTTTATTCATCTGTTTATGAGTCCATATACTTATTATAGGCTATTTTATTTATATATTTGATTACATGCCGCAGTGCTACAGATCTTTACTTTTTTATTTAATTTCACACTTTATTGGCAATTGGCAATGCAAACATATGTTTCCATCCCGATAAAGCAATAAGTACACTTTTAAAAATGATGTTCAGTAGAGATGTGTGAGTGTGTGAAAAGGGTCCCTGAGGCGGCAGGGGCTTGTTAAGAGGAACGTGTTAATAAGGGCTAAATCAGAGTTAAAGCTGGCACTTCTACACTAGGTGTTGTTACAAAAGAAGCTTCAGAGGTTAGTGATAAAGAAAGAAACCCCCTTTTTGTTGCATAGTAAAACGACCGGCCGTGAATTAAGACCCTGAATGCAACAGACATCTCTCAGCGCTGATACAGTATCTGACAGTAGTGCAGCCTTTCGTAGAAACCCGGAGCGTAATCTGTATCAGAGATTAAAACTGTGCTATGGGCCTTAATCCTCCCCGGAGCGCATACACACACTGATGAAGCACAAATCCCACTTAGGCAGCTCTAAAGCACGCTTTAATTGAAAGTCTTCCACATATTTAAGGTGGCTGTCGCACTGCAGCTTCCATCACTGGAGTTCAGGCTATGGAAATGTATCTGCATTATATCCTCTGATACACTACATGATATTTATGAACATACATTGTCTTTCAAATGCACTTCCTAAGCTATAGAATGCATGTTGGACACGTTCCGGTCCACTAACAGCCTGATATATACATCGTTTTGCCCTCTGTTGTCCTTTTTAACCTCTTCCTGACCTCCGAAAGCAATTTCTCTAGCGCCCGAGGTCACTCCTGCTGCATGTGCTCCAACACGGAGATGTACCACTAAGTGTGGCTTCACAAGAGTGAGCTCCCCATCATCACCTGGCTCCATGGATTAGACGATAGTGAAATTGAGTGCCAGGGTTAAATCAAGTCGTAGCTGGTTTGACCGACGCCACGCCTGAGGAGATGGAGACGCGTGAGTAACATCCGCTGTATCTTTAAATAAATCAGAAAAGCGCTCGGAGCAGAATGGGATGTCATATAGGAAGGGAATATAATCAGAATGCAACCTGAAATACAGAACCTGGGCTTCAGCTCTGAATAACAAAAGGTAGTCACAACACTGAAAACTACACGTGACAATTACAATAGCCTACACACGGTTACACAGGGTGTATGCAGGAATCCTGAAGTCAAATGTAAGACTTTTAAGACCCTTTCCATACTTTTTAAGACCTCATCGCCACTTTGAGTTCTAACCGGTTACCTTGGCGACACACTTTACCTCACATTGACTATATACAGTATTGATTGTCCTTCCTCCTTATCTTCCAACCATTTGGACGCAGACTTGCATTTCCCCATAACGACGTTGTTTAACAACCGGCGTAAACGGACCTTCGCGCGCTATCAAGCAGTGAGCGTGCGATGTCCTGTTCAGATGACGTCAAATCCAACGGGATGCCATCAATAAACTACACAGAATCACACTACACACCTATGCAATGATTACATTCAGGCAGACTGTAGAATACAACCTCTTTGGACAATTGATATACTTATTGAAAACAAGCTACAAAATGTAATACCTTGGAAAATGCTGTTTAATACTTTTTAATAGCCTTCATTTTCGCTAAATTAATCAACTTTTAATACTTTTCAAGATCCCGCGGACACCCTGTTACATGAATACTAAAAATTGTCATGTCAGATTTAAATTCTCTGCAGGAAGGCTTTAGATAATAAAAGTGTATACCCCCCGTGCTTTAGCATGTCTACTTTCTAATTGATTTCAAGGTTTTCCTGAGCCTTTGTCAGACCAACTTGTCCGAGGCAGAGTCAAAAAAATTCTTTTAAATCTCTTCTTCTAACTTGAATTTGACTGTAAAGCCTTCACCTTGGATCACTCTAACTGCCTTTCACTGCATGAACTCATTTGTTACGTAATTTCTGATTCATCACATTGTCTTCTATTGAATTAGTTCTTTATCTTTCTCAGCTGCAGTTTTGTACATTTCTGATGAAAAGCTCTCTATTCAGGGTTGAATTGATTCAGGCAGGCATGGTAGGAAAGACTTTCGGCACAGATTGAGTGGACACTGAGCAACAGACCCTTGGTGTTTGCTCGCTGTGACAGCATGCACAGCACAGTGGAGGAGAGGCACACTGACATGGTAGCCTGTTGATATCTTTAGAAGATAATGCACGGGCGTAATTGCCTCTTGGGGATGAAATCTGCTGAGGGACTGTCAGCCCGGCCTATCTGACGCATCGCCTGTTCCTCAGAAGACCTCTTGTACTCTCAACGCTATAAACTTCATTTGTATCTCAGTAAAGTATATTCAGAATATTTCCTTTTTGTATTGATGCTTTTACAACATTTTTGCACAAGAGAAGCCCTTCTTATTCTATCTACACTGATAAGACAACATACATAGAGCGCTTTAGGCATCCTAAACAGCGCTGGTTCACTCCACAGAAAAGCCCTTATTTCAGGCATCCAACAAAAACGCCCTTGACTTCAACACAAGCGAACCGAAGTGCAAACATGCCGACTCATTCCTCCGTTCTACGACTCGTTCCTGCAGCAAGTGTCTCCAAACAATAAATAAATGCTGGTAATTTGACTCATATCTCCATTAACCTTTGTTAAACAGCTGTCTGTCGAATTCAACTCTCTCTTTCCAATGTATGGCCATGTTTTCATCTCACTTCAACATTTAAATGTGACTATTTAGAGCAGGGGTACTCAAACTTTTTTGTTAAAGGTCCACTTGTGAATTTTATACAAGGTCAATGGTCCGGATCAATGCCAGTAAAGCTCCATACTGTTTCAGAAATAATCTTTGTGGTTTAGAACAGGACGGCGTTTTATCACAGCAGAATTTAACTTTATCTCAGGGAGAATTCTGATCAGGCATTAGCTCCGCCTCCTTTTTTTTTTTTTTTAAAAGCTAAGGACCCAAAATCCGCGTTTCTCTAACAGGGCTGCAAAAGAGGGGTATGAGCAGTATGAGGGCTCCAATGGGTGATCTATCCACTTTAAACTGAAGCTTGACTTTAAAGCAACCCAACGGAAGTTTCATGTAAGTTTAGTTCTTTCACTCGTAGCTCGCCTTACAATATATTTTTCCAATATAGCATGATAGGTCCACTTTAATTTACATCAGAATGAGAAATTATTATTTTCTTATTTTTTTATTTAATAATGGGACACAGGGTTCGGTCCGGATTGATTTGCAGTTCGGTCCAGAGTTTGAGAAGCCCTGATTTAGAGCCTCTTTGGGAGTGATACCAAATCAGGTGTGTTTAAATAGGGTAAACATATCAGTAAGCATTACAAAACTAAACATGGGGTCATTTTGGTTGATATGTATAAAAGCCAAAGAGGGGTAATGCCAAAAATACAAAGGTTAGTGTGTTTAATAATAATCCTTATATTTATATAGCGCTTTTTCAATGACTCTCAAAGCGCTATACAAATAAAGATCATACATTCATGTAATGGTCATGTACTGTGGACAATACCCACAGGAGCAAGTTCAGGTGAAGTGTCTTGCCCAAGGACACAACGGCTTACAGACGCAGCGGCGGCGGGTTTCACCCCCTTGATCTGATAATCAATACACAGCGCACTGAGCCACACCGCCCATCTTCACACCTCGAAGTCATCAAGGCGCTTTTTCAAGTACACATTGATATCAAATTGTTATCAAATTGATAGGAAATTCGGGTGAAGTGTCTTGCCCAAGGACACAACGGCCTGACGCAGTGGCGGCGGGAGCGGGTTTTCGAGCTGGAGTTCCCAAACGCCCCCTTGAGCTGATGATCAAACGCACAGCCCACTGCGCCACTCGGTCCCCTAATGAAGCTGTGTGGGATCTTAGCACGACAGCACTACACTGCAGTAATGGTAAAGCATTAATATTGCTCACTATATATTCCTCTGTATTGCAAACAGACGCCTGAACAATTAGGAGTTTATAGAAATGTGCGCTCTAATTAACTCTGAGTTTTGATAGCTTGAACAATTTGCTATTACTGCTGGATGAGGAAACATGCATTAATTAAATGAACTTTACTTTCTGAAACATCGATTATAGAAACATGAGACCAGAGGAAGGAAAAAAACACTCATCAAGGTCAAGTTGAATTTAACTCGACAGCAGAGAGAGCTTTAAGTCTCCGATGAGTTTCTCACAAGCGTCTGTCAGATAAAAATCTAAAGTGAGAGCTGGAGGTCGGGGATGTCGTAACTAAAGGTAGTTGTTAAAATGAAGCTCTGATGCTAAAAAGGCAGATGGAGAGGAACTGACCTTTACATGGGGGATTTGACCTTGTGCTCTCTGGGCGATGATCAGTAGATCAAACAGTGCATTCAATTGTTTTTGGGCGTCTGTTTTACACAGGTAGGAGGAATATTTAGCTTTAAAAACACGATGATAAGACTGTGTGGTATTCATTAGTATTCGGAGCATTTGTCAGTCTGTGTATGTGTAGTGGAGCGCAGCAAATATTGCATATTAGCAGAAGAAACGCTGTAGTGTAATTTGTCACAAAACGGTTGGAGGATGAGACAGAAATGCAAACACTTTGACTTCATCACCTCCTCCTACCTGAGAAAAACAAGCTGATGTACTGTAAGTCCATGGTTAGCATGCAAATTACATTTCACTTAACAAAACTACTCAGCTCCACTAATGGGCTTTAATACAATGTCTTTGCACTGAATCCTTTCTACCACCAATTATTTTAAATTCTTCTTCTTCTTCTAATTGCAATATTGTTTAACGTCTGACTGTCTAAGTGTGTATTTAGCCACATATAGGTATAATTAAGGCAGGTAAGGCAATTAAAATAATCATAATTAGCTGCCAGGAGAGCTGCATTTAAACCTTAGAAATAAGTATATCTTTAAATATAATGTTTATTTTGCTTAGTGTATATCAAGATGAATTAATCCAGACAGCATGCACGCTTTCAAGGAAGCCACATCTGGCACTTCTAACATGCTGTGGTGATGGAAAAACACCACATACAAAAAGTAAAAAAGTAGTCCCTGCCAATCAGCATCTTAAGGAGGACACAAATGTGCATCAGAATGAAAACACTTTGAACAACTCAAATGTTCGCAGCAGTGGTACATAATGTACTGTAAGGCGAGTAAATGATACAACAGTACACACTCTAAAAGATTCCTGAACTCCCCTGGTATCTGTCATGCAGTCATATATAGAGAGTAATTAGGAACAGTGTTAAGAAGACCTATAGCATCCATATGTCTCAAAACCAACAACTTCCCTATCCTTTTCTTTGTGTTGACCACATCTCCCCATCTCAGAGGATCTACCCTGCGTACAAACAAATCAAATGAGAGTAAGGAAGGGTTTGTTGTCCCACAGTCTCTCACTGGGAATACTGTGTTTCTAGCTCAGTAATTGGATACATGAGTCGGAGCCTGTAAAGCTCTCTTCCCTGTGTTTGTGCTGCGGTTACTGACATAATTAGCGGCAAACAAGCAGCTAGTAACCACACTTGTGATTGTCTTGTGTGGTTTTGTATCTTACATAACATAACAGCTTCTCCTAAAGCACTCATGCATTGGTAACAGTTGTTGAAAGTAATGCTTCCCTCTCGGCTCTCCAGTGGAGCGGGTGGAGTCCTTAAGAGTTGGTGCCTCTCAGGTGTTTATTGAGAACGTGTGTGAGTATTCGAGTCGTATGGTGGAGCTTTGTATTGTCTACTTGAGTTAGTATGAGTTGGCTTTAATGGAAAGAACACAACTGATGTTGAGACCACTTAGGGTTTCTAATTATCTTCCACTACAATGGCACTGAAGACAGATATAAGACTAGTATGTATTGCTCCTGTCCTTACAGTCTGCTCAGAGGATTAACCTACTCTAATTACCCTTATTACAAAGGACTATCAATGATACTACAGAAATATGACAATGATACTGTGCTGTTGTGAACTGGCTTTCAGCAAAGCACTCTCTTAAAGCATTATTATTTATGGCTATTGTTTGGGAGTATCAACCTCCTTTTTTCTAGAAATGTCCTTCAGACAAGTCAAATATAAATGTATGAAGCAAATTGTTTTCACAGACAGTTAAAGTGACCTGACATGTGGTCATTCATCTAACAATAGCTGCCAGTTTCTGCTTTGTTTCCATCACAGCTTCCCTGAATGAAGGGGACCTACTCTGAATCACAATCACTTCATTTACCCAGTGAACGAAATAGATAGAGAACTGCGTCAGGGGCAAAAGGTGCAGATACTTTGACAAACTCGCAATTTCACAGGAGTACTGAAGAAAGGAGAACAGGACATTCTCTAATGAGGAAACGGGAACTCCTGCACATGCCTGCCAGCAGCACAGTTTTGGGTCTTGACCCCAACGTCTCCTGAAGCTCTCCCTTAAAATAGAAGGCACGTCCGAGAAAAACAACCGTAAATAACTCTTCTGATACAGCAGAGGTCAAAGAATACAGAATGCTTAGTAACTCTGACTAAGAGGGCCAGAATAGTTCATGTGTATTCAATTCAATTCAGTGAATTAGGAACATTCTTAAAGGTCCCATGTCATGCTTTTCTGGTTATCACCCGTCCCCTTGTGTGTTATGAAGGTTTTTATGCATGTAAACGGTCTGCAGAGTCAAAACCCTCAAAGTACACCCTGTAGCGAGTAAAACTCTAACACAGAAAATACCTCCCCAAAACGCCTCGTTGGAGATACGTCATTGTACATTTGATTCTTCCGGGTACGCATGATGTCAACCGTACCCGGAAAGAAATGGTCCGCGGAGCCGTTACGTTAAGCCCCCGCTGATTGGTCCAAATTGACCAATCCACGGACTTCCTCACAGTGCAGGCAGGCATTTCTCCTCCCTGGCTGCAGGCTGATAACAGACAGTTGGGATCGCGGCGAAATTCTCTCTGCAGACCCATTCTCACAGCGTTTATCAACCTTTTTCTTACTCAATATCAAGCCACACTTATTGTTTTTACTTCGGCTGTGACTTTGTGTGTGCTCAGGGTGAGTTTGGCTGTGTTTCGCTGTGTATCGCTAAACAAGGAAACCACACCTCCACGGAGCTCAGCGCGATTCACAACGTCCCGACCAATCAGAGCACACTGTGCTCACAGGGAGGGTGGGGGCTGGAGCTACTGGAGCTACAACGAGCCGTTAAAGGCAGAGAGTGAAATTCAATGAATACACGTAGTTTACAGAGGTGCTGTATGAGAAACAAATGTGAGTTTGGAAAATTGCACAATATAGATCTATTCTAGTAGAACTCAACAATTGAATTATGATCAGTGGAAATGGCCATGACATGGGACATTTAAATAAATTGCTGCCTCTGTATCAGTCTCTTTTTTCATTCAGAAAAAACTCATCCGAGGCCTGCCCAGTCGCCTTGATAGAAAAAGGCTTATTTGCTATTTGCTGTTTGCTTGCTTCCCCCCCCCCCATCAAAACACAAACATTTGTTTTTCTGTCTGGAGAAATGTCAGGGGGATTAATGTGGTCCCTGTTTTGTGTCGGTGGCCTATTTAATGCTTCAGCGCACACCCCTCACTACCTGGAAATAAAAAGCACAGCGTTTTATGCTTACCGTCAATCTAACCAAACAGAAATCACACATTCACATCCTCTGATCGTGCATCTAAGGAAATGCATTTCTAGGTATTGATTAGAAGTATATTTCAGATCCTTCAAATCAAAACCACTGTTGAATAAAGGTAGAAAAATAGGAAGTACTTCTTAGTGCCACGTGGTAGACGGCCATCAAGTATTACTAATGTCTCTACTTTGCAATACAACTCTTTTCAAATCAGCATAGCCTTTATCATAAGCTCAATTAAATATGTGCACATAGAATGAGTCCTGATTATTTAATGAGGCAGAATCTAGCTCAAGGACATTAGCACAGAGATGGACATGTAAATAGACCCTTAGCCTCGTTACAAAACTGTACTTAAGTGTGCCCGGACTACTTGTAGCCTTTCTTCTCAGAATAGAGTATGAGTGCTCTGTGACATCTGCCTGCTGGATTCTCCCCTCATCTCCACTTTCACATGTGCTAAGCTAAAGAAACACCCTTTGTCATCTCAGTTTTAGGTTATTGGGAATAAATCATGTGAGATAAGGTATGAAAGAAAATAGTGCTTTTACTGAAGGTAAACGAATACATTAGTGTGATGTTGTTTGATTTGATGAAGCGAACAAATACAAGTCCTCGTCCATCTTTAACTGAGACTCTAAACTCCGTATATAAACACACTACAGGAAATAGGAAACCCCAAAAAGCATCATGGGGCCCCTTTAACTCGAACTTGTTCTCTGTTTCGCCCCAAATACACACTGTACTGTAGCACGGCTGATTTAACAATCTAGTTTCATTAAGCAGCCACAGCTCGGAGATGAGTCACGTTAAAGCAATGTTGCATCGCTTCAGGCTATGTGGTAGAACCCTGACATTTCAAAACACGACATTATCACTGCAAACACAAGACATGAGGGTCATTAAGAGCAATTTAAGTATAGCATGGGATTCAATTATGATGGAGTAATAAGCAAAAGTAGAATTTCAGATGTTCGAACAAGATGATTATAAAGAATCACGAATGGTTGTAGAAAGAAAACCAATTTATGACATTTGCACTAAATGCCTGCGGACAAGTCAGCAGAAAGTAATTCACATTTTTACTTTCATTCAACTCATACCTCAAGCGAAAGTGCGTCAAACAAAGAAACCAAAGCCACTGCATATAGCTCACCCCGGTGATTTCTATTCCTTCTTTCTTTCTATTACAAACAACTTTGGCCTTTTCAGCACTTCAATAACAAGAGTGCGAGTGATAGGTGTCTGATAAGTGAAAAGCTAAAAGCCTGTTCACATTCTGTGTGAAAACGGTAAAGAAAACAAGCTAAGTAAATAACTGGGCCAAATGGTGAATTCAAAACAAATTCACTTAAAATGCCTTGTTGAGAAACTCCCTATGGAGGTGACTTTAGGATTGTAGCCTTTGCAGACCGTTGACATGCACACAAACCTAAATAATACACTACAGGAAAGAGAAAACCCAAAAAAGGCCTCTTTAAAATGTGATAGTGGAGAATAAAATCCAACAGCGTGCAAAAAAAGAACAAATGATCTTCATTGGTTGAACGAATATTCTTTTATCCATCCAACAGATATAACACCATCTAGTATCTGCAAATGGAGCCTCGAGGAAGCTTTTGAATGAGGTGATTTGTATCTAAAAGCAATCCACTGAACACCTTTGATTTTCAGTAGATGTAAAATTGCATGACCAGAGTTTAAGTTTCTCTGATCTGCTTCCATCAGAAGTCCGCTGGAGAGGGCGACTCAAGGACTGTCTGTGTTGTGCAGACCTCTCACTCAAATGCACCCAATTTCCGCAGATGTAGAAGCGTGCCATTGGTTAATTAAGGCGGGCTTTCAATGGTTCAGGGCACCTTGCCACTGCCACCGCCATTACTCGTCTCTATCGTCAAATATACGGCGTATAGCAGATTTGCACGACCCTCAGCTGAAGCCTGGGATGATGTCAGGGCTATTACTCTGAGAAAGTTGTTTATAGTTCACATGGCGGTAAGGCTGAGGGGATTTGGTGTCACCTCGACATTTCAGTCCTTCCCTTTCTCTCTTTGGTCGAGCTCACAGTCATCAATTTTTTAAACAACATGAAAACAAGGTCTCAAGAGTTAATGCTTTATATTCAAAGGCTAAACAAAGCAAGCCTTCGAACATGAACTAAGCTAAAGACTTTGTTCGATGTTGGACTACAGATATTTCAGCTTTGGACAGAAGTTCCTCGGTTGGCAGTCGATGGGAGGACGTAGTATCTCTGAGGGGCGATTGCTCCGACACCATTTCTCTCCCAGGCAGTTTTAGGGAGTAATTCATTGAAGGTCCGACCATGAGTATGAGCCGGGGAAAGATTGTATTTAAAGAAGGGAAATGGGAATAAAAGAAGCCGTTAAAAGTTGCTGTAGGTTTGAGTTGTAAATAGAGACGGCAGTAGAAGCAGATTGCTTTTTCTTTTCGTTGTATTTTTTATATTTTTCAAGATGTCAGAGACTTTGGGGTGAAACATGGGAACTGGGTGACGGATAAATGGCCTGAACAGCTAAACAGCTTTTCATGGGTTCATTATTATTTCTCAATGATAATGGAGAAAATAATGCACATTAATGGTGTGAGAGCTTTAAGGTGAACTGTAATAGGGACTACAGGAAATGATAGATACTGAGTGCTGGTTGGATGAATTATACAAAATGACTGTGGGCTGATGTACTGTACCTCCTCCTCCTCCCTCTGTCTCCTCACACACACATTCCTGTTACTATTATTACACTGTCTATTACTAATTCAATCCATATCATTGCTGTGGCTTTAATTAAATATGTATTTATAATGTTAATTCCCTGTGTATTTCAGGTCTCAACCTGTACTAATGCGTCAAAATGTGATTACGTTTATAATAGAATTCCTTTTCTCGATGGATTTTAATTTTTAAGCTTCTGTGAAAGTGAGTTTTGTCCTTTAAACCCGCCCTCTCGTCAGTGCGCTCCGATGGGGAAGTACTTTGGCTATAGGCGTTAGTATCTGGCTATGGGCGTTAGTATGTGGCTATGGGCGTTAGTATATGGCTATGGGCGTTAGTATCTGTGTGGATCCAACCCCATGTCTGAACAATGTGACCTTATAGTAAAAAGCGTGTGAAATGTGACTGTGTTCAAATAAGCAAGGTTCCTTTACTGTATTTGTCTAAAGCACTAAGTACACACACTCACTGGAGGACAAATGCATGTAAAATAAAGTGTCAAATCACAGAGTTAGAGCTCCCTCTAGCGGACAGTAGACACACTGGACTCATCAAAGTAAGTAGTACTGAGTAAACAGTATGTCAGCACTTTTCATAATTAAATTCTGACCTGAGCAGCTTTCTTTTTACCGCCACATAAATATGAACTTTTAAATGATAACGCTGATAAATGTAGAAACAATGCCAAGTCCTTGACTGGTGACAAATCAGCAAGTGGTTACACAAATTAGAGGTGAATACAAATCAATGTTAAGACCCAGTGTTGCTTTTTGTACCCAGAGGACAACAGTTAGACTTGTAAATATTCTTGAAAACCATAATGTCAAAGCAGTGGAAAGTGAATGTGAAGGTTCTTCAATGCATAAATAAAAGTCTCACTCATATTTGTTTTTCTCCAATATGATAATTTATCATTAATAAGCATTGGACATACAGTACTCCATGAACTACAGCGAAGAAATGTACTTTTTTAACTGAATGCAGTGATGTGATGCAGCTTGTTAGATATACTGTAGCTGTGCTTATTATGGAGGTGTGTGGGTGTAGGGATAACGAATTCCCAGGCTTTTGTAAAAGCACAGGAGGAGAGCTTACTGGACATTTTGAGTAGGTGGGAGAGAGGTTTAAGCGTGGGTGAGAGTAACCAGGTTTTATTTAACAGCAGTGGCAGGGGAAACAGTGTACAGTCTCCTACAGTTATACAATACATGTGATAGTGTTTATTTGTTTATTTGACTATGTGCATTTGGAGGTGAGCCTATTCTCAGTGCTCCCCTGAAGCTGCATCAGTGACTTCAAGTTGCTTCAGCCGGCTCATCACTCTTCCTCCCATCTGGTTGAACTGAGAGCTGTGGGTCGCCTCCGTCTGAATCTCCCTCTGGTGCCTGTGACAGAGACATTTCACTTTAGTGTAGAAGAGAAGGAGAACTGGTTCAAAGGAACGATTGGTAAACTAGAGCCAGATCCAGCATGCACCATAATGAGGCATTCAAATGGAAGAACATTTAAGAAAATCTACATTTCTGTTTCAAATGGAAATCATCCGAGCACAATGGTGGATACATTTGTCAAAATAGGCGAAAGATTCCCTTGAAATGTTATGTATTATATCCCTAGAGGCGTGAAAGGGAAGCGAGCGGATAAACTAAATCTGATCATTCATTTTCTGAGATCAAAATTGTTTTCTCTTCTGTGTTTATGAATAACGAACAGCTGAGACAACCAGGATAATATGTATCGTTTACTGTAGACCCAACCATCTTTAAACTCCAAACATTATAAGATCAATTAACATGTTTACAGCCTGATACAGAAATATGTTGGTCTCTTTATAACCATATTAAGCCTTGAGCATAATTAGGGGCTAATTCAGTAAATGTATCAGCAGATTATTTCCCTCCCAGGTCTTCTCTCTAAGTGTGATTGCATGAGTGATCTCTTTCTCTGTAACACACACAGCGTCCCTGTAGACTCACCTGGCTGCTGTGCCTTTACTGAGGTTGCTATTGGAGACCAGAGCTTGCTCCGACAAGAACTGCGCTCTGATTATCTCCGTTGTTAGCTGGACGCCTTCACACCTGAGCAGGGATGGAAAAAACACAGAATCTGAGCATGAAAGCAGCCATCTTGACCAGAAACAGCTTCCATCAAGGAGACCAATAGGTGTCAATAGTGCATGTACTTACGGCGGGTCCATTAGTGGAGGCAGATCATCAGGAGGGCCGCGGAGAGGAGGTGTTTTGAGGGGAAGTGTATCTGTGCTGCAGTCCACAGACCTACAGAGGACACACACATTGCGTTTCCCCTGAAGAGCCAGACCACATATTACCGAATCGAGATAATGGTCAGATATCTACTCCATCTTACTGAGATGAAAGCACCGCTTCGGGTTGTTTGAAATCGCAGTTTGAACAGGAATGATAAAGGATCTCCCGAGTGAAAGTTGATGCCTCTTACGGGCAGAAAACAGAATTAAAACCCTGACAAGCCACAGGTTTGCTTTTGGACGCGCCGCCGGGCTTTCAGCACAAACGTCATTATGTGAGGGCATGTGAACACAGTTTGGAGTTTAAGGTGGACGGAGACATTTTGAGACATTATTAAACAACCACTGCTGCCAAGTGAAACTGCTTTAACTTGGTACAACTTAAGTACAATTACTTAAGTACTGTTACCATTTTTAAGTACTTAAGTAAGTTACTCCACAGATTCAGATAATTCATTTAGCAGTATTTCTTCTTCCACGAGTCATTTTTAAACCTGCAGAAACTGATTTGTTTGACCACTTTGAGGCCGGGGATGTACGTTTTGAACCGAGTCTTGCTGATAAATATGCAGACTGCATGTCCCCAGAAAGTTTTAAAGTGTGCTTGAGCTACAGCAGAATCCTTTGAATTATTCACACATTTGTAAGAGACATACTCTCATTTCTATTACAGCCTCCTGGCTTAAATCGTATTGTTTGTGTTTGTTGGATAACGGGACAGACTGTTAGCAACCGCAGACTCGGAGATAGAAAATTGATAAGGTTGAGAAAGGAGGCTTAGGGGATCATCTTTCGTATAATGAAAGAATAATACATCTAGAGTTTTACTGTGGATCAGTGCTGACAGGCAGAGAGAGAATACTTATGTTTGCCAAGGAACAGATTTTGCAACACAACGAAGGCGGGTAAAAAAAGGAAGCAGACAGAAAAGTCAGATCCAACTCCACGCTTTCACAAGAACATCATGTGAACAGCACCTGCCCAAATTACTTAGGCGTCATGTCAAATAAAGACTTGAAGTGTTTCACAACTTGCAAGAAACATTAGCTCTGCAACGCTGGATCTCTATCATGCAAGAGAAATTGCAATGTACATGACAAGATTTCCTGGAAAAGGGTCAGAGACAGAGTTTTGCATAGCTGAGTGCTACTCGATGTGACAGAGTGCGAAGAGACTCATACAGGAGGCCACACGGGACGATACCATGCAGCATTCAGTAATACTTCACATCAAAATATCATCATTTATTCACCGTCCATTTAGGTTAACGACTGAATAAGTCATCATCTCACAGTGTGAAGACAGTCTGCCTACATATGACCTAGATTCTGTAAGCATTTCACTGTAGGTGTTCAGCAGTACTGCCGGCAAGAAGGCAAGGAGAGAGTTTATAGCACAAGCTTTCAATTCTTATTTCCATATAACTTAAAGGTGGCGTAGGTCATTTTTGAGAAACCAGCTCGAGTGCGCTAGAATTTGAAAATACACAGCTGGAAGAAATCTGCCACTTCCTCACAGAGCCCCTCCTCCAACACACCCGGCTCAGATGATTGGTCGTGCTTTTTACAGCGCTACGGCTCAGATAAAATGTTTTAATGGATTTTTTGTCAAAGCACTTCAGATATTCATTGCTATCGGGATGTTAAGAGCATTCCATGGAATATAACAACAAGTTTATCTCGAGCCGGTTTCTCAAACTTACCTACCCCACCTTTAAGTAGAACTGATCACTGCAGTAGAGTCAACGCACATGGCTTCAATCCTAAACTACTGAAATGTGGACATTGGCAATCAAGTGAGAATTATAAAATCAGAGAGTCGAGTGAGAAAATAACTTCAACACTCAAGAGATTTCTACAACTGTATGGGATATTTCACAAAAGGAGAACTAAAGAGCAAATGAAGATATATTTCAAGTAAAAAAATCAAAGAAAGCTGTCGAGTCAGAACCAATGCTTGAAATGCTAAACGATAACTGCCATGAGCGCAAAACACTACAAGACTGCAGGAAGTCATCTCTACGTAATACTGCGTGATGAATGGCATGCCAACACATTAAATATTAATACACAAGCCTCTTGGCAATTTGTCAGGATAAATATTTACTCTATGAATATAAACGTCTACTACAGTATAAGTGACCACTTGTTAAACCAGCAACATGATCCTATGTCTTACAAATCATTCACATGTAAGCGGCTTGTAAAAGGTCTCAGAAGATCTACAGAAACCAGCTGTGGATCAAGAGCTCATTTATTGATGCAACAGGAAAGAAACGGGTGAGCTCACTTAGCATTCAATTCAAACTTTTTCAAAGGAACTTCCAGTACAGTGAAGTTATTGCTCACTTTCGACTGCAATCCCTCATGAATGCACGTTCTCATGGAGCGTAAAAACAATGAGGCAACTTTAAAAATCACATATATTCATCAGTGAGATGCACCCAGAGCTTCAGTACAGTGAAGTCATGCGACCACAAGGTCATGAGTTCAAATTCTTCCACTGACTGAAAATATACGTACAGCAGAAGTGAAACACAGCCCCTCTCTACTCTGTAAACAAGTTCTGTAAACATTTACGAGGACGTTTTCATCCCACAATTGCCTGAGAGCTTCTCAAGTTTATGTGGGAAGTACCTCGTGGTGAGTTCTGGGTGGTTCTGTGAGTGTGAAGAGAAACAAGAGAATACGTTCTGTCCTACCTGCGATGGGCGAAGTCACTGCTGGGAGACGGATGGCTGGACAGAAACTTGGAGGTGATCGAATCTAAATCCTTCCATGTCATGAAGCCAGCGAGCCCTTCCTGTTGTGGGATAGGAAAAGATTAGCCTCATTAGGATCAGTTAAACAAGAGATGTATCTAATGTCCTGTTTTCTTTCATTTCTAGTTTGAGGTTTTTTAATCAAATTAAATGTTCTTCAACTTCCTTTAAGACACATATCTCGTTAGTGAATGCCTCCCTTAATGTGTGCAGCTAAAGTGTTGTTCATAAGTCTCTCAAAGAAATGACCTTGCGGTCCAGATGCTTCTTCTGAGTGTTTGGGGTTTGCGTCCCTCTGCCACACCTGCTGCTCTCAGGGATGGGATACCTAAACACAGAAAGCACTTTCCGAGTGAGCGGGAACAATCTATAGCTAAATGTCAAAGAACACCTGCTTACTTTAAAGTGGACCTACTGTATCATGCTATATTTGAACAACATATCGTTCGATTATAGTATGATAGGTCCACTTTAACTCACTAGGATAACACCGTACACATGTATTCACTGAGTGTTACCTGCGCAGAGGGCAGAGGTGGAACTCCAGGTCAGTCTCCAGGTATTTGGGGGTGGGTTTGTACGCCTGCAGGCCTGGAGCTGGGTTCTACAACACAAACACATATCACATTAAGTATTGATATCCTATTTCAGTCTCTGGGTTGAACACACAATATGTAAGTATTTGATTAGGGGTCTCCTAACCAGAATACATGTAAATTGTAAACAACAGAAAGAGGGGCCATTTCATTTTTAGATATTTTTGAGCAGATGCATATTAAAGATTCATGGTCTTACAAAGATTCTGAGTGGGTTTGCTGGAAAAGGTGTGAGCAGAGCTTCAGGGGCGCTGAAGGAGAGACAGACAGCCTCCTCTGCCTCATCCTTCTGCTGATCCCCCCATGCCTCCACAGCCTCATTGGGCACCGGCTCATTCTAGGTAGATGAGTGAAGAAATAAATCAAACTTTCTCTAATATGGTGGAGTCAGCATGTTTTGGTCCAGGTGCTGCAGATTTACCGCAGTGCGAAGTGGTCTGGACAGAGAGGTTGGGATGTACGAGTTAAACGCCTCCCAGACTGACACGGGTCTGTAGCCCATGAGCTTATAGTGCTGTGGAACCTGTAGAAACAAACAAAACCAAATTAATAATATGGTTGATACTAAATCAGGTTTTTTTAATTATTAAAATACAGGTATTTAGGTAGTTCCCCCCCTCCCCTCCCTCCCCTCCCCGCTGCTGCTGGGTACATATCTGCAGTAAACACAGACCTGAAGCTTGAAGAAAGGAACATGTGTCGTCACAGTCACATCGATGGGATCCACGGGCACTTCGACCCGATTACTGGGAGCCTGGAAACATCAAGGAGACAAATGGCATTATTTGTTCGATTGAGCAGTGAGGCCTTATCTCCCCGGGGCATCGGGGAAATTAGAGACGTTATCAAAAGTGCGGGACACTGAGCTTCCTTTCTGATTCCACATCGAGATCAAAGACATCTTTCAAGGGAAATAATGAATACAAATGGTTTCTCGTGAAGGACGATTGCCAGACCGCACTTGCTAGACGCTTCTATCCAAAGCCACTTACATACTCAATACTGTGGGCAGTCCCCACAGGAGCAATGTCTCCGGGACACAACGACATGCTGACTGCAGTGGGGGTTGAACCTGTGCCCCCCTGATCCCAACACCAACGCACTAGACCACGCACTTTTCAGGGAGTCTCATTCTTCCATATGTCAGAACCCATTAAGGTCATTTAGTATTTTATTTCAATAGCTTTAACAAGACAGAGCAATTTGCAAAGAAGTGGTTTAAGCTTTTGTTTTGACAGTTAAGTATATTTTAAACAGAACTAACAACCTGTAATCTGCAGGAAGGACGTCATTGTTTTATAGATTTCAGATATATAATGAACTCACCAATGCAGAGAAAACGGGGAAAGAAAAGGGAAAGATCCTGTCGGGTGAGATCTCCAGATCAAACGTCCTGTCCTCCTCGACTGAAAAACAACAAACAGGTCGTAATTGAATTCTTCTGATCGTTATGGTCAGTGACAAATGTAACGTAAATGTCCTCAGCTCCATAAATAGCCCCGTCCCTTTGGCCCTGCATGAACTGGGTGTTCTAAAAAGCTCATAATAACCAGAGGAGATCTCCATTTTTCCTGCAGGAATGAATTCAATTAAGAAATGCTTTTGTGACATGGCTTAATGAGATTACTTCTGAATGAGGAGATTAGAGGATAATCAAAACCTTTCTTTGCCAAGGGCGAGTTCTTCATCGTTCTGCAGAGTTTCTTCAAACAGGCCAGTCTCCGGTCCATGCGGCACCGAATCACCGTCTGAAAGGTAGAGAAGAGTTCAGGGTGTTATTGCTTTAAATAAGTATAATAAATCAAACTCAGTGACACACAAACAACAAGAGGACAGTGAACCCTCGTTGCCCTGATAAAATGCAAAGAAGAAACACAAAATTAGCAAAAACTAAATTCTCCACGATAAAAAAAAGAGCTTTATTTCTATGCTTGTCCTGAGGCCATGTCAGATGTTCCCAGGAGAGTTGAATTTACCGTAAATAATTGTATGCATTTAGTGGGAGGAATTTACACATGGTTGACCTAAAGGGACAGGGGTGCAGGGACAGCAGCCCCCCCCTGAGGGAAGAGGGAAGTGTGTTGGCGTGTGACCCGTCTGTGCATTAAAGCCAATGAATATGCATGTGTGCATTTTACACATGTGCTGGGATGTGAGTGCACCTTGCGGGCCGCCTGCTGGAAAAGACTGAGGGCTCGTCTCCTCAGATCCCACTGAAAGCTGCAGAAGAACTGGAAGGACGGGGCTCCCTCGCTGGCCTGGGGAGGGTACACACACATTTATTAACTTTCATTTGGCATTTACATAAAAAGGGAAGTTCCATGAGGTCTCAGTGGTTAACGAGAAAGTCAGATGTACAGTATCAGGGTATATGCAGGAATCCTGAAGTCAAATGTAAGACCTTTTTTAAGACCTCATCGCCACTTTGAGTTCTAACCGGTTACCTTGGCGACACACTTCACCTCACATTGACTATACACAGTATTGATTGTCCTTCCTCCTTATCTTCCAACCATTTGGACGCAGACTTGCATTTCCCCATATCGATGTTGATTAACAACCGGGGTAAACGGACCTTCGCGGCTATCAAGCAGTGAGCGTGCGATGTCCTGTTCAGATGACGTCAAACCCAACGGGATGCCATAAATAAACTACACAGAATCACACTAAACACCTACGCAATGATTACATTCAGGCAGACTGTAGAATACAACCTCTTTGGACCATTGATATACTTATTGAAAACAAGCTACAAAATGGAATACCTTGGAAAATGCCGTTTAATACTTTTTAATAGCCTTCATTTTCACTAAATTGATTTATCAACTTTAATACTTTCTAAGACCCCGCGGACACCCTGAGTATTTACACGGTGGCTCCACGATGATATTGGCACAACATTGTCTTTAAAATGAAATGCTTGCATCGTAAATTAACATTTCTCCCACAACAGGCAAATAAAATGGACGTGGCATGAACTGTTTTTTTGTAGCAGGTTAAAAAATAAAATGTGTTTAGATGTCTGAGCTACAGAAACATCAAAGTGTGTTAAAGCAGGATTGACTACTGTACAAATAAATATAGCATGTCCTTCATGTAAGCTCAATGGAAGTGGTTTTCCTTTGATATGAATTAGATGTGTTATGACTCAGGAGAGCTGCATCAAGCTAAGTTTCAGATTTTGACAGAAATTACAATAATAGTGTATTTAGATCGTTTGACACAGGCTTGCAAATCTGTTACATTTCAAGACATCCATCACCCCCTCCCCCCACAGGGTTTGTCATAGAGAAATGAATGCTGTCACAGGGCTCACTCAAGATGGAGGGCTGTCAACATGAAATGAGTGATCATTAATCTAGTGATGATAGAAAGATCTATTTGAAAACAGCTTGCCCAACCAGGGGAGTCGCTGAGTCCAACTGTATCAGAAGCTGTGACACAGAGCAGAGGGTTACCTGTCCTGCTGCACAGAGCAGAGGGTTACCTGTCCTGCTGCACAGAGCAGAGGGTTACCTGTCCTGCTGCACAGAGCAGAGGGTTACCTGTCCTGCTGCTCAGAGCAGAGGGTTACCTGTCCTGCTGCTCAGAGCAGAGGGTTACCTGTCCTGCTGCTCAGAGCAGAGGGTTACCTGTCCTGCTGCTCAGAGCAGAGGGTTACCTGTCCTGCTGCTCAGAGCAGAGGGTTACCTGTCCTGCTGCACAGAGCAGAGGGTTACCTGTCCTGCTGCACAGAGCAGTCGTCTGCAGGAGAGTTCAGGTGGTCCAGCAGCGAAGCCTTCCTCCTGTCTCTCATCTCCCCTTTTCACCTGCAACAAATCAGTTATCATGCTGGAAAGGAATTGGCAAGCAATCTGCTACAGAACATGTTGGTTTAAAAGCATCAAGTAGATTTCTATTTTTGCTCTGGCGATGACCGATGCTGCGAAGCCGACGGAAAAATAACATTTCAACATGTTTGATCTCTGTAGTAAGAGGCACCAGTGTCTTTGTCACAGGAAGAAATACGCTTGATGGGGTTTGTCTGAAATCTGAATTATCTACTAAAGTAACCATGACAACTAATCCTGTGGAGCATGGGTTTTGTTATTTTAAGACCATTTTATTCCATGATATAATGATAATATAACAAAGTACACCATTAATTCTGTTCAGACATAAGAATTGGAACGAGAGAAACATATTTAAATATTCTAAATTATGTAAACTATGTACATAATAACGAAACAAAACCAGGAGCATAAAGTATTTACTCTCAGGCTCTGTTACCACAAAATGCACTTAAATAAATGTTTAAACTTTGTCACAGATCTAAAGATGTATTCATCTTTGGTGGGCGGTGGTGGCGAAGTCCATCGGGACTTGGCTTGGCAACTGGAAGGTCACCAGATCAAGTCCCGGCAAGACCAAGTGCTACCGAGGTGTCCCTGAGCAAGGCACCGTTCCCTACACTGCTCCCCGGGCGCCGTACATAATGGCTCCTAACACTAGGATGGGTCAAATGCAGAGAAACTTTTGTCCGGCAGTGGCTCAGTCAGTAGGGTTGCCGGTTCAAGTCCCCGACCAGACCTAAAATATAGAGTGTGGACTGCTTGGAGAGGTCCCAGTTCACCCTGTCCTTGAGCAAGGCACCAGACACCCCCCTTCCCCCCTCACTCCCCGGGCGCTGTACAATATCTGCCCACTGCTCCTGGTGCTAGACTCCTGGTACTAGGATGGGTTAAAAGCAGAGAACACATGTCACTGTGTGTGCTCTGTGTGTGTGACCATTAAAGAGCAGTGATGCAAACACAGGTATGGTGAAAAAAGAGAGAACTATTCGAAGCAGAAAAAAACAGCGTAATATACCATCTGACAATGACAGATTTTTCTTTTTGGATATTTTACAAATCACTCCCCTTTCAAACTCTATTCTTGTTATTTTTAACAACTTTTTTTTGTTACTGTCATATAGTATTTTATACCTGTTAATAATTGAGTCTCTAATGTCTCATTAATAACTATAATGATCATATCAAGGTGTGCCTTAACCTCACTGAGCTGAGGTTATTTGAGCCTCTCAGGAGAGAGCTCTCTTCCACCTGGTTGTAGAAAAGCTCTTTAAATTCGTTAGCATAGCTAGCTAACCAGATGCTAATAACAACAGATCGCCACTGTGGTCTGTCGGATGTTTCACTTTTCGTGTGGCATCAAATGAGTGTCAAACTTTCGTCGGAACCTCTTTAAAGTCGAAACACCTCGACACTAGCGGGTCCTATTTAACCACTATGCTGAAGACAGACACCGATAAGATGGTCGCCTAGTACAAATAATAATTTCTGATGGTGTGTGTGTGTGGTGTGTGTGTGTGTGTGTGTGTGTGTGTGTGTGTGTGTGTGTGTTGTTGTGTGTAAAAGTTTTGCCATAATTCGTGAATAGGGTCTATGTCTACACTGGACAATGAAACAATTGAAAAAGCAATACGTAGCTAATGTCGTTTTGTGTTTGGCTTACTGACTCCTATGAGGTGTATGCAACTCGTTGTTTGTTCATAATAAGGTACTTAAAAAATGAGACGACACTTGTACGAAAACCAAAAAGATAGAATTGCAATTTTACGAAAATAGAAACACCAGAAAAGGATATAAAACATAGATAAAGACACATTTGAACCATTATAATTTTAACGAGGAGTTTCACCGTGCTGGGACTGTGTAAGAAGGATGGCAATATCTTTGTAGTTGGTCAATTCGCCATTGAGGGACGGCACGCCAGTATAGAGAGATTGTGTTGTCAATTGACAAATAAACTATACCAAGTCGAGTCCTCCGTACCAGAGGTCGACTCCCACGAGGCAAATGTTGTGTGTGAGACGGTAGGACAACAGTTGGAGTTGTGTTTCACTCACGACGACGTCCTGAGAAAGTGTTCAATGTGTGAAATTGACAAAGTGACGCAGTAGTCTCACTCCCCTGTCTTCATACCCGTCTTTTCTATATAAACTTCAATTCGACATAGTTTCACCTGCCGATTTTTGGGATGTTCCAGTTTACCGACTTTCATTTTTCTACTGACTGACTTCTTCTACACCCTCTTCATTTAGTCTCAGAACATGAACTCATTTTCCTTCCTCCGTCACCATCCTGAGGAGACAAGTGTGTCATGTTGTCAGGACATAAGTTTTACAAGAGTTATGTTTTCATAACCGCAGTTTTATATGAATTTGATGGTTTCGCTTTCATCAGTAACACGTTAACCAGGTAAAGTCGTTATTATATATACTATACAAAATATTACTAACTAGTTACTTGGTCACAAGAGTTTCGACGATTTGCCACGTCGATTCAAAACTTACTGAAACGATATGACCGTCCATGAACCACCTAAATGAGGGCGTCTACCTTGATTTCAGACTAAAGTTGTGAACTAATTATAAAGTGTAGTAAGTAGGTCTAGCATTTCATTGATTTTCCCTAATTCTATGTACAATAACCTAGTTTTTCATGTGGTAGAATGGAGACTTGACATCAACCCACCTTTTCATGGTTTCATCTTGTTGTTAACTTTATGGAGTCCATTTTGCCTCGGAGCTCGTTCAACATGAGTCATGTCACTGAACTCAATTTACATGAAACAATGCGAAATGGTAGTGATCTATTTGTCTTCACACTACTACTGACTTTGGACGACTCACCCGAACACCAACGCAGACTGGAGTAGACAAACACAGTGTCCACCAAACTTTTGTCCCAACTACCACGATATTACCTCCTCTTTGCGAGAGTGGACTCGTGCGTTATTCCTACCTTTTCCATTTGGCTCCAAGATAGAGTAAGAGATTGTAGGTTAAATCAAACTGTACCAATGGTAAATATTATGTTCACACAGTGACACATGGTCAACTCGGACTCGCCTCGTACGCAGTACTCTTCGACGGTCTCCTTGTGCAACCTAAGAGAGTGTCTCATAAAACTCCTGCGACTGTCTTACTTCGAAAGTGACCTCCCGTCTGATGCTTAACAACAGAGAGAATTCAGTGATTTAGCAGGACAACGTGACAGTCGATACCTTCGGGACTTGGCCAACATACACCATAAAAATGTGTGATTATTATCCCAACTACGGTAGCATAGGGAGTGCGATCGACTTGAAACTCGTCCGGAATAATATCTTCAAGAATAAAAAATGTAATGTTGGAACTTTTACCCTTTGCGCAAATTTTGATAAAGGATTGGATAAATATGATATCAATGGAATCTCATTGTCGTTCTTCCAAAAAAATCGTGGTGTCCCGTTCACCTTGATAGCGCGCCTGTTGAAATTGTACAACTACCACCTTTATAGTCACTTCAAGGGAAATTCGACGTGTCATTTTGTGAAAACCCAACGAGGAAGTGTGGTCACTACGTTTAATCACGCCCCCGAAAGCCGCGCGAGGGCGAAAAAATTGCGACTAAACCCACTGAACACATAAGCAGCTTCTTTCGCGCTTCTTAAAACGCAAAACCCCCCCAGGCAGTCACGCAGGGCAGGTTGGACTGTCCTTCCTGGACTGTTGAAGAAGTTGAAGTTTTTCTTCTTCTTTAGATCTAGCCCCCGTTTNGCAGACAAAGAGACGGGACTTCAATGCTGCGTCTGTGACGAAAAACGCGGCACATCACTTGACTCATAATCCTCCGGTCGAAAATGAGTGCCACAAACGACCGCGTTTTTCGTCACAGACGCAGCATTGAAGTCCCGTCTCTTTGTCTGCACAAAACGAACCCAGGACCGGAAGCTAGCTAGCTTTCTTTTCCTGTTAGGGAAATAGTGGACTTGATGTCCTGACAGGCTGGTATTTGTGCAACCTGCACAAACACAATACTGCACCATGATTACAAATGGTGAAATACAATGTAAAACTACCGAAAAATACCAGCTCACTAAAACACAACCGCTAAACACAACTGCTCAACGCAACTACTAACTATTCCCGCGGTCAGAGAGCGGAGATGTGTCCCCTTTGTGATGTAATATGACGTATGACCTTACAAAAAAGCCGTTTTTAAGAGCAGAGCTAAAAATTGCTCCTTTCCCTCTGAATTCCTGCCCTTATGTCTCGTAAAACATATCAAATCCTGTTTCACTTTTTTTTTTTTTTGTTGTAATTTTCAAGCAAGTTTAAGCATAAATGTGGGGTGGGGTGGGGTGGCGCGCATGTGTGTGTGTGCATTGTAGAGAGAGCGAGAGTGTTTTGAAGTGAACGAAGCAGCAGCAAAATAGGTCTGTCGAGTGTCTTCAAAGTTAGATCTGTAACAAAGACCTTAATAAGTGCAACGGGCTCCCAAAGAAGAGCTCACCTGTCTGCCTTATTGAAAAGTGGGTTATTAAACCCAAAGTTTGTTGCTTCGGCCCTGGTAGACTGCAGAGAGGCATCCCTTGTTTTCATCGTCTACGGTCTGGGAGCCAACAGGAAAGTTTAACACAAGAATACGTATGAACTAAAGTAGCAGCATCATCTCAAACAAGGAGCTTAGAGCGGCTGACATCGGCTGCAGGGAGTGGAGGCAGAGCACTGAACACAATCAGGAAATACTGCTCTTATTAAAACAATGTCATTCTTAACAGGTTAAAGTACCGATTCTAATTAAATGGAGGAATCATAACGTTTTTAACGGCAGGGTATAGCGATACCTTTCTAGTATCTGTGCAAAGTGCAACACTAGTCCCCGCCACTTATTTTCTGTTTTGGTTCATGTGAGCACTGCAGCAGTCTAAAGCCCCTGACACACCAACCCGATTTTGGCAGTCAGAGACCGTCAGAGGCAGTCAGGCTTCAGGTGATCATGTAGAGCTGTGTGTCTCCCTCAAACTCAGCAGCTGATCGGATCTCTGATCCCTCTCTCTTGTCCGGTTATACTTCACTCGCGTTTATGTCCATATCGATCAGATCCAGCTCTCCTGATCGGCCTTTATAGAGAGCACCGACCAAACTATTAAGAGTGAATATCGGCCGTTAATGATCGGCGGCCAATCAATCGGAGCATCCCTAATTATTACCGCACATTTTGACCGGCAGGTTTTGAATTTACCGGTTTTTTATAAATTTGACCAGCTAAGAACCGGTAATTACCGGCTAACAGAAACCCTGGTCCCAACCTATCGTCTTTGTATACAGTCGTCTAGCTGAATCCCCTCTCGCGGCTGTGTGTCTGTGGATTCAGCAGGATGTCTGCAGGAGGTACTTAGAGTAAAGTTGTTATATATATTATACATATAATGGGACTGTTCTAGTGGTAAACACTTAAGAAAGAACATGTCAAGCTATGTGCTGTATCACAAACAATGCGCTGCATGTTTTGGGAGTAATATTGTCTGTGTTTACATTAGCAAGCATCGCTAACACTCACGGCCCGTCCACACAGCAGCTTTAAAAAAATCTTCCAACGCTTCTCTGCCCATTCACTTTGAATGGGGTGACGTCACTTTGCCTCGCTTTTCGCCAAACTGCATTGTGGGGAAGCAAAGCGAAGATTTCCAGGATTTTCAGGATTCAAAAGTTGAGCAATGTTCAACTTTTGAAGCTGAGGTGGAAGCCTCAGCCAATCAAATCCCGTTTATACAAATCTGACAGTTCAAGCGCTTGTCAGTCAAACCACGTGTAAGCTGGGAGAGACATACCGCAGTTCATTTCCTCATATTCCAAACGAGAAATTACGGTAGCAAATCACCCGGTTCTTTATGACCAGTCGCTAATAATTTACCGGGATACAAACCGGAGGAACCAGGCATGGAGGGAGGTGGCAGAGACAGTGGGTGAAACTGGTAGGTTTTTGACTGTTTGGGGATTTTATATCCAGTTTACTTCGTTTAAACATTGCAAACTTGCTAGCAAGCATAGATAGTATCTTTAGCCAGCATGGAATGTAGCATAAAATAGCACCATAGACATTAATCTCATAAATGTTCATCATAGCCCTTCCCGCTGACACTTTACCTCTGCCACATCATAGACTATATGCATCACATTAATGCACACAATGTCATACTCCTTTCTGCACATATTCTGAGTGGAGAACAACCGGGGTTTTTTGCTTTGTATGTCGGGGGCGGGATATTCATGTGATTGGTTGTTGGTCGCGTTGCTCGCAAAGAAATCCCCAAGCTCTCAGACATGGCCAGCTCCAAGATTTTCAAGATTTTTTCAAAGCTGCTGTGTGGACGGGCCGTAATGCTATTACTTGCAAAGCTTTACCGACAAAAGGTTCTGGGCCGTTCTTTATGCAATATCTTTGACCAAGAAGCTTGTAAATATGACGCCTTAAAATGAGCCTTTGCTTTCTCCAATAGGAGGCTGGTGTTTGTGGCGTGAGGTCTCCCAGGTGTTGCTTTCTGACACCAATAAGACAGACTGTTACTCTGTAATGAGCTGAGAAACTGCATCCCACTCTCTGGTCCTCTGGTGGCTGCCGTGTCACAGGCCTCGTGCTATTTTTGACAAGAGCAGAAAATACATGTCTGTTGTGCTCAGTCGGGAAGAGAGGGGACAGCAGGGCTGCGGCTCTGTGTGCTCTGGCACCGTTTCACTGTGTTCTCTGACAACATTCACTGAGAGCTTTGTGTTTATTTCCACGCAGATGTTCCAGCATTACAAATACAGTCGCTGTTCACTGTCTTGTATTGGTTGGAGGGTTTAGCAGCACTCGTCAATTATCTTCAAGAGGACTTGACAGCGTGAAGTATGTACCTCACTACAACGAAGAGAGAGTATGTTGTTATTGGAGCAGCTGCCCAAATCCATTTAAAAGTACTTTAGTAGTGGACATGGGGATTTAGTTCATAAACAGGTCACGTTTTGTGTAACCTAACATCTACACAGAAGTCATTGTTTCCTGAATGTCACCAAAAATGTTTTCTTTCCATTTATTTCTTCTTTCACATATCCACTCATTTTCTTTCTTGGACATTTTGTTATTTATGGCTTGGCATGCTCTTCGGGATAAGAGTTTCAGCGCTGTCTGCACAACAGCGACTTTTGAGAGACGTGTTCCTGCAGTAGCGAGGCTCGGCGTGTACGTGATGACTGCAATCTGTCTTTTCAGTCGTGTTCGCTGGCTTCAGATCAGCAGCTCGTAGCGGCTGGTGGGCGAATGAAACGCAACAGCTGATGTTTTGATGATGCAATCCCAGCATAAAGTGGGTAAGCACATCATCAGCAGGTCAACGGTCGCTTCTATTTTGTTCTTTACTCAGCAGTTCAGCCCGGGGGTGCATGTGCATGACTCCACAGCACAGAAGGGGAATTCTGTATCTATGTTATCCGCACTGTCATAAAAACGTGCCATCTCCAGCAGAGGAAGTTTGTCAACAGCGGAAAAAACTATTGAATTTTTCTTTAAAGAAATAATTGCTGATAGCATTTTTTGTCTGTTTACTTGCATTCAGTGGCAGCTGTTTGTGTTGACTTTGTTCTGTGGTTTGTTTAGTCTAAACAAACATAAAAGACAGAGTCCAGATGCAGGAAGTGTTTAACATAAATCAGATTGTTTTCTATCAGAGGGGACATGAGGCACAGAATGAAAATGGTGTCATATCAATATTTAAACTTCACCCGTGCAATATGTTTACATTGGATTAAATGACTGCATTTTAGTAACATGAAGGTGGCTGCTTTACGTATCCAACCCTTAGAAATGTCACCATTTCATTCTGCAGTTCCTCACCTCAGTTTTCAGCTTCTTGTTTTGGTTTTACAGCCGGCAACTTTTCCATTTGGTTCAGTCACACTGCTCTCACAATAAATCTGTTTTTAGTGAAGTACTTTAGTATAAATACTAATAGGGAAATCTTGCACCTAGTGTGTATAAAATGTCTTTCTAATTAGGTGTGCAATGATCGTGTGATAAGAGAAGCCTATTTCAAGGCTTTTCAACTAAACCAGAATGTTTTTTTTATATTTTGAAGTGTTGAGTTCAGTGTTGTGTGAGATACTTTTTGACAGTCAGTGTTTAAAATAAGCTTTTACAGCTGACTTTGTCTATCAGTTTATTATGTATAGCCCTTCTCTTCCTCTGCACTTATCCATTAGCAAAACACCCTTATTATATATAACACCTTTAGAGGGGACTGCTATCTCAAGTATTCTTTTACCTGAGATACATTCATGTTGTAACCCTGATCCCAGAGTCCAACACCATGTAACAAAGTGTTTGTGTTCTGCTAAAATATTCCGGGTCACTGCTGTGAAAATACAAAAACAAGCCTTGGCAAAGCGAGCAGACTTCCTGCAAACTAGATTAATTGGCATTTACTTTTCCCTCGAGCACCAATGACAGAAACACAGCGCACCCAGTCATGGCACTGTCTTAGAAAGGTTTCCAAATGACATTTTGATATGCAGTGTTACCTCCTGCCAACAAGAATGAGCAATTAAGGCATGTTGCACTCAAAGAAGAGAGGCAACGCTTGGCCAAAATCACACAGTGCGGCTAACCCCTCAAAAAAAGAAGAAGCAATCAACACCTGCTCTCGTACCCCCGCTCACCCCTCCTGGCTGACAATAATTATTTCCCAACTCTCACTCGTCCATTAATTCAAAAACACAGCATGTGTGTGTGTCTTTTCTGTCCTCTGTGAATCCTAGAGACAAGAACAACTTTTAGGCTTTATTTATACTCTGAACAATCCACACACACACACACACACACACACACACACACACACACACACACACACACAGTCCAGAAGGCCTCCTAGCTATTCCTGCTGCTTCCATTACAGTGCAGCAGCAGCAGCAGCATGCACTTAGAGGCAGGTGTACGCCCGCTCTCTCTTGAGGAGAAGTTGGGCAAATAGGTAAAAATCAAAGTTCACAGAATACAGAGGTCTTTCTGTGACTCACGTATGATGTTGCTTTTCCTCTGAAGGAAATGCAGGAAATGAATTACAATCAGAAATATCTATTCAGGGTACTCACTCCCATGCTGTCTAATTTTAGCTCCTGTTAAGCCCCGGCCTGATTTTGTTGTTGTTGTTGTTGTTGTTGTACGAACACATGTATTATAAGAGCTTTAAAAGTTTCTCTACATGAACAATTGGGAGTAAATCAGAGTTTACAGCTATCAAGCAAATGTTTAATTTACTGATAGCAAAGTAAGTCTGCATGGATTCTGTGCATTCAGCTCCACATGCACTTTGATGCTCTTGCAAGCAGCCTATTATTTTGATTCTTAAAGATGTTTCTTGCCCTTGTGGTCTTTCGTCGACAAAGGACAGTGCAGAGGTAGGGAGAGAAAGAGGATGGCATGCAACAAAGACTTGAAGATGAGGATTGAATCTGGACTTTGAGGTTATATTTCCTGCACTGTAACGAAGGCACTCTGAGGAAACTGTGTTGACCTTTAAGGGAATGAAAGGCCTGAGAGTCTAGTGTAGGAGGCCATCAGAGCTCATTAGCTGAGTTGCACTTTTCACTTTTATTTAATCGCATTTTCTGGATTATAAATTCTTCCTACAATCCTTTACAAAGATTTGAAAAAGCCTCTTTCTGGTGCATGTTTTGTTATCGTTGCATAGAGCCAGGCTAACTCATCAGAGTGGTGTTATCATCCGATTGAATTGTTTTCATTCCTGCTTCAACTTTAGGACCACTCAAGTTCTACATACTTGCAGCCACATCAGATTTAAACAGGTCTTATTATTGGATTAGTGGCCTGAAAGCTGGTGTGTGTGTTGCAGCTGGTTTAACAACGTATTTGAACACAGAAGACTTAAAGCTCCCATGTCATGCTTTTCTGGTTATTACCCGTCCCCTTGTTGTTATGAAGGTTTTTCTGCATGTAAACGGTCTGCAGAGTCAAAACCCTCAAAGTACACCCTGTAGCGAGTAAAACTCTAACACAGAAAATACCTCCCCAAAACGCCTCGTTGGAGATACGTCACTGTCCATTGATTCTTCCGGGTAACTCATGATGTCATGCGTTTCCCGGAACCGAATGGACCAATCCGTGGAGCCGTTACGTTACGTCCGCGGAGCCGTTACGTTAAGCCCCCGCTGATTGGTCCAAATTGACCAATCCACGGACTTCCTCACACACACACTCAGTGCAGGCAGCTCTGCTGATCTCTCCTCCCTGGCTGCAGGCTGATAACAGCCAGTTGGGATCGCGGCGAAATTCTCTCTGCAGACCCATTCTCTCTGCAGACCCATTCTCACGCGTTTATCAACCTTTTTCTTACTCAATATCAAGCCACACTTATTGTTTTTACTTCGGCTGTGACTTTGTGTTTGCTCAGGGTGAGTTTGGCTGTGTTTCGCTGTGTATCGCTAAACAAGGAAACCACACCTCCACGGAGCTCAGCGCGATTCACAACGTCCCGACCAATCAGAGCACACTCTGCTCACAGGGAGGGTGGGGGCTGGAGCAACTGGAGCTACAACGAGCCGTTAAAGGCAGAGAGTGAAATTCAGTGAATACACGTAGTTTACAGAGATGCTGTATGAGAAACCAAAGTGATTTGGGAAAATTGCACAATATAAATCTATTCTAGTAGACCTCAACAATGGAATTATGATCAGTGGAGATGGCCATGAAATGGGACCTTTTAAGAATTTCTAAATCTTGTAGTACTCACATGTGAGATGTCCAGACAGAGTACAGGCAGCTTGTGTCCATACAGAGAC
>NW_011340160.1:4189-4407 GCF_000735185.1 Notothenia coriiceps | reverse complement strand
TTGCCCCTCCAGGTTAGACTTGCCCCTCCAGTTTCAACTTCCCCTCCAGGTTCGACTTGCCCCTCCAGTTTCAACTTCCCCTCCAGGTTCGAATTGCCCCTCCAGATTCGACTTGCCCCTCCAGTTTCAACTTCCCCTCCAGGTTCGACTTGCCCCTCCAGGTTCGACTTGCCCCTCCAGGTTCGACTTGCCCCTCCAGGTTCGACTTGCCCCTCCAG
>NW_011340160.1:0-4084 GCF_000735185.1 Notothenia coriiceps | reverse complement strand
CCCCTCCAGGTTCGACTTGCCCCTCCAGGTTCGAATTGCCCCTCCAGGTTCGACTTGCCCCTCCAGGTTCGACTTGCCCCTCCAGGTTCGAATTGCCCCTCCAGGTTCGACTTGCTCCAACTCTGCCTGTTTTTAAATCTTGTTTAAGAACCCTCTTCTTTTCCCTTGCATTTACAGACCAGGTGACGCTTGTGCTTTTAAATTTGGGTTTTTATCTTCCTAGTGTTTTGTATTGTTTGTACGTCATGTAGGAGTTTCTCAGTCTGTGGCTTCTGATCTGGTTTCATTGTCTCGTGTTTTACATTTGTTTCATGTCCTGTCTGTTTTTTATGTATTTATTAATGCTGTCAAAATTATCGCGTTAATGGCGGTAATTCATCTTTTGAATTAATTGCGTTTAAATATTTAATGCATGTGCAGAATGGCCCGCCCCATACATCCCACCAGTGGCAGCGCCAGGGTATGGCTGGGGTAGGCTACACCCATACCAAGAAATGGCTTAGCCCCACCTTAGCCCCACNGTGTGCCTTGGTAGTCTCACCATGAAAAATGATGTTGAAGTAAGTAAAATAAAGTCCGCCAACTCGCGCCGAGAACAGACAGCAGTTAGTGAGATTGATTTCAGTAGCCACTTGTTTGGAAATACCGAAAACCAGAAACAGTTTTCCCGACTTTCCTGAAGTACTCCCCCGTCGATAGAAATCAACACGTAATAAATTAAGATCCCACGGTTTGATGATTGATAGGTGTGTGGGCTGTCTTTCATTTTGAAACACAGAACAATGTTATAATAAACATACTGTATGTCAAATGGATATATCCGCCTTCTTTCATTTATCTTTCCATTCCCACAACAATATACATAAAGAAATGGCATATTTTGGACATAGTTCGAATGGTGATTAATCTGATTCATTAATTTTTAAGCTGTGATTAATCTGATTAAAAATGTTAATCGTTTGACAGCCCTAGTATTTATGCTATGTTTTTATACAGTTGTTGATGTACAGCACTTTGTTCAACTCTGTTTTAAATGTGCTATAGAAATCAAATGGATTGGATTGATAGGCATTTGCAACCCCATCTTTGGAGTTTAAATATTTTAAAATTGTGCAAATATAATTGTATTTGCTTCATGTTTAGTGTGAAACCATCAACAGTCCCTGAACGTTATGGAAGTTCAATTCTAAATAGCCTCTCTCTTAAATGTGGTAAAACTATTAGCTGTTGTTGATTTACAGTTTTCTCCACGTCCATTTTGTGCTGTGAGTTATTTCCACCGCAGCTAAAAGCGTCTGCAGGGGAAGTGTCAGGTCGGGGTGGCAGCAGGCAGAGGTACCAATTCCTCGACTGTCAGCTTCAATTCACTGCACGGATCTGCACAGAAACAAGAGGCGTGGGGCTTTCTATACGGCCCTCCAGTATCACTGCTCCACACCAAAAGCTCTCTTCTCTAATGTAATACCTCATGTGGGAAACTCAGATAGTTAGTAAAAAATGTCAACACTAGTTCTCCAGGAAACCTTAAATGTGAGGTTCTGTGTTGTTGAGACACCCTGTGACATACCCACAAGCTGCAGACTGACACACAAGTCAACACACAAGTCAACACACAACAGGCTTTCCCACTAATGATCCTCTTTTCTGTATCAGTGTCACTTAGGAGCTGCGCCTGATTGCACCTCTGCATGATAAATGCTTTTCTGTCTGAGCGGCTCTCCTCTTAACTCCGCTCCTTTATGAACCTCCTTGGACAAACAATCGGGTCATTTATTCTCTTAAGGCGAGCGAGTTGTTAGTGGCTTTAGCTTCATGGCTGCTATAATCAATGTTTTTAAATGAACGGTGCTGCTGGAGTTATTCACCAGACCACATCCTATCAGCTCTACGCAGCATCTTTCCACTCTTTGTTTTGGTTTTTATGGTTTTCAGTTTTGGTTTATTTACTGTTATCAGTATGTAGTTTTCACAAGATCGAAAAAGTTAGCAATTAGCTGGTGATTGTAGAGCTGCATGTCATCTTGGTCTCGGAAAAATAATGTCTTTAATAAAACAGTTTAACTTAATGAGAACTTGTTTTAGCATTTAGCAGCTAATAGGCCAGTTATTTGTTACAAATCAGAGATAACATTATCATTCCTGAGTATTTATTTATTATTATTAATTAGCGTCTAACATGTCACTTGTTAGAAGCTTTTATCCAAAGCTCTCAATACTGTGGACAATCCCCACAGGAGCAATTTGGGGTGAAGTGTCTCAGGGACACAACGACATGCTGACTGCAGTGGGGTTTGAACCTGTGACCCCCTGATCCGAACACCAACGCACAACCCACTGCGCCACACGCAATAAAAGCAATGTGAATTAAGGAGTTTGACAGGTAGCCAGAAATAAGACTCTAATGTATTTTAAAGTATTTCATATTGATATCAAGAAATAATGTATTGTTGTGTCCGCAGCTTTTTCTGACACAACATGAACTTATTGGATTTATATCAATACAAAATGAAAAATCTACTATAAACATTTAGGAATGTAGGTATGTAGTTTGCCTGTGACATTGACTTTGTAAAAAATCAATCCGCCTTCCACCAATACAAACCCAGCCGTCTCAGCTCAACAGTAACGGTCCACCTTTGTCCCGCAGGCAATAAATCAGAGAGAATTTAAAAAGCAATTATAAAAAATCTAGAGGAATAGCAGCGCTGAGTGATTCGGCCGTCTGCTGTTATTTATTCCCTATTGTTGTTGTTCGCTAGCATTTCGACCTCAGCCGAGCGTAAAATTCATTCCTCTTTATGAAGTAGCTTTTTGGTCATTTCTGGAGAGTTTTATTCACTCTTCTTGTGTCATTGTAATGTATGTACAAATCAACTTTATACAGCATGAGATATGATTAGTTTAAATCCCTTAGACTCTGTTTTATATGGATAGCTTATTGGTATTGAAGGCTAAGGCTTTTGTTTGCATGTGGTCGTTCATTTTGAATTTGAAAAGTTCTTGGTACAATCAGGATTTAATGAAAGGACTGTCTGACTGGAAAGTGATGATACTGGTTGGCAGTGCGTTATTTCGGTCGATAAAGATATTGAGCTCTGATATTAAACAGAGGGATGAAGGCGGCTGAAGCAAAATAATCTGTCTGCTGCTTTAAAGAAAAGCTAAGATGGGATAACATCTTTTATCCTTCAGTGACTGGATATCAAATCACACCGGAGGAATGAAAACAAGCTCTGAAAGGCTATTTTCTGTTGCATGGTGAAAAAGCAGGTAGGTGGAGAAATTCAGGAATGTCCATTTATTTTGGGATTCATTCTGTGTTTAGACGTGCTTTCTCAAAGATATCCACATCAGAAGCCAGCCCCCGTTCACTTCCCCCCTTATCTCTTTCTGTTCGTCCTTCTCTCTCCATCTCACCCCTTCCCCCTTATTTCTCTCCCTCCCTTATCTCCCGTCAAGACTTTTCTCTCGTCTAGTTTCCCCCGTCCCATTTTCACCCAAATCTTGTCATTTACTCCCATGTGTTGACCCTACTACTTCCTCTACATCCCCCACATACACACACACACGCACACACACACACACACGCATACACACACACACACACACACACACACACACGCATACACACACACGCACACACGCATACACACACGCATACACACACACACACACACATACACACACGCATACACACACGCATACACACACACACGCATACACACACACACGCATACACACACACACGCATACACACTCATACACACACGCATACACACACGCATACACACACACACGCATACACACACACGCATACACACACACACACACATACACACACACACATACACACACATGCATACACACACACGCATACACACACACGCATACACACACGCATACACACACACGCACACACACAAACGCACGCACACACACACACACATGCATACACACACACACACACACACACACACACGCATACACACACACACACACACACACACACACGCACACTCACACACATTCCATTGTGTTATCTGTCAATCATTCCACTCACAGCAGGAACTGTCTGATCTTCACT
>NW_011340159.1:0-7818 GCF_000735185.1 Notothenia coriiceps | reverse complement strand
GGAAGTCTGGAAGATCCGCATCTGGCACGATAACACAGGTAGGTGGAGTTTGCAAAAAATATCTTTCGTAGCAACTTAAAATCAGCTGCTGTCCAGAGAAAATTATGAGTTATGCAAATATGCAAAGAAACATAATATCGATATAAATTGTTTTAAGATATTTTTCTTTGAAAGGTGTCCTATCATGCCAAATGCACTTTTTGTATGGCTTTTATACATAAAGATGTGTCCCCGGTGTGTCAGGGAACTCACGCAGCGTCAGAAAATAAAACCCTCCGTACCCAAATCTCTAATACAGGGATACAACGGAGCTGATCCAGATTTGCTGCCGATATGACGTAATATCTGAAATGTGGGCGGGCTTTACACTCACGGCCCTATCAGAGACGTTGCTATCAGAAACAATGCACGACACGTTTTGGACGTAATATGATCTTTGTTTACATTAGCATCGCTAACACTCAGAGCTAACCTGTACTGGAGAGAGCATGTGTAAAGAAGCAGGAAATAAAAAGGAACTCACCTTGTGATAAACCTGAGAGAGAAAAAGCATTTGAACTCCATACTGTTTCAGAAATAATCCTTGATGTGGTTTAGAACATGGCGTTTAATCACGGCAGCATTTAGCTGATTTTCTGGGTATACATTTTTAAAGCTTTAGACCCAGAATCAGCAATTCTCTAACAGGGCTGAAGCAGAGGGATATGAGGGAAGTCTAAAATGCACGATCTGTTTGGTATTTTGAGCAAAACACTTCATAGACATGTTTTTTATATATTTATATCTGAGACATATAGGAGACCTTTAGGAGACTTTAACTGAGTGTGTGTGACTTCAGGTCTGGACCCGTCCTGGTTTGTGGAGCAAGTGGTGGTCTGGGACCC
This sequence comes from Notothenia coriiceps, assembly GCF_000735185.1. Classification (NCBI taxonomy): domain Eukaryota; kingdom Metazoa; phylum Chordata; class Actinopteri; order Perciformes; family Nototheniidae; genus Notothenia; species Notothenia coriiceps. Next base: position 6,934 of record NW_011340159.1, on the reverse strand, counting down.
TCAGACTGACCACATGTTCTTCTTCCTGCTGGAGGACTGGCTCTCTGTGGAGAACCAGAAGAACGGATCCGTGGAGAAGGAGGTTCTGGCCTCATGTGAGCTTTGAACTGAATTAATATGCTTTTTTTTAATATGCAGTAATTTCTATGAATCTGCACTCTCCTCGGTAAATAAACAAATGCTTGTTCCTCCTCTCAGGTCCAGAGGAGCTGTCTCAGTTTCGTCGGGTGTTTTCCTCCCAGCTGGTGTTTGGGATGGTGGAGCATCACCTGTGGCTGTCGCTATGGGAACGCCCCGCTCACAGCAGGTTCTCTCGGGGTCAGAGGGTCACCTGTAGTGCCGTGGTGCTGCACTTGTACCTGGCTCTGGGGGCGCTGTGGTACGGGGCCGTGGGCACACAGGGACTCAGGTAGGAGGGCAGGCCTCAATCAACAAATTAAATGTCTTTTTCTGGTTTGACAATTTGTTTTAGAATTTGACTATTTTTTGAGAATTTTACTTGTTTTGAAGAATCTGACTTTTTTTCGCCGATTTTTGACTTTTTCTCAGAATTATATTTTTTTTGAGAATTTCACAATTTTTTTGAGAATTTAGTTTTTTTGGGAATCTGACTTTAGTTTGAGAATTTGACTATTTTTTGAGAATTTGACTATTTTTTGAGAATTTGATTTCTTTTTTGAGAATTTGACTTTTTTCTTCAGTTTAACGTTTTGTTTGATAATTTGAGTTTTTTCCAAATTTTTTCAGAAATTTAGTTTTTATTTAGAATAAGATTTTTTTTCTCCAGAATACGATTTTTCTAAAGAATTTGACTTTTACCCAGAATATAACTTTTTTTATAAATACATATTTTTTACGAGCCCCAAATGTTCTGTGTTCAGTGGCCCGGTGTCAGCGCGGCTGCTGGTGAACATGGAGGCTGTTTCTGTTGGGATGACGGTCGCTGCTCTGGTGTTCCCTCTGCAGTGGTTCCTCTGTTTCCTCTTCAGAAAGTCTCACAGTCAGGTGAATATAATCCTGGATTTCTGTGCTTTGTTTCTGCGCATGGCTGCTGATTAGAGGTCATTAGAGGTCAGCACAGAGACGTGTGTGTGATTTGAACAAAGATTTGTTTGACAAACAGTTAGTGTGTGTGTGTGTGTGTGTGTGTGTGTGTGTGTGTGTGTGTGTGTGTGTGTGTGTGTGTGTGTGTGTGTGTGTGTGTGTGTGTGTGTGTGTGTGTGTGTGTGTGGTCTTACCTGACCTTACCTGATTGTTAACAAAATAAAATATATGTACTTTTCCATTTTATATTGAGTTACATACTTCTCATTACTTTTATAATTTAAATATGATTTTGTCTCTAATTTTAAATGTTTGTGTTTTTTTTATTAACTTAATAAAAGATTTATTTATATTGTTTATTTTATTTAAGATATATTACATTTTATTTTTAAACGTAACTATAATTTTGTCAGTTTCATTTATTTATTATTTTTATTCTGAATGTTCTTTTACTAAGTGTTTCTTTGTTTGTAACCATGCATACTTATTCACTGAAGCATCATAAACATATAATGGATAAACAAACAAACAAACAAACAAACAAACTGTAATGTCTTCATTAGGAACCAATTTTAAGGTGCAATTAATAATGATTTGATCTTTTCCTGCACGAATGAATGAAACATGTATACACTGTATCAGAAATCCACTTCCATATATCATGTTATTACAGTGTACAGTATTTCTTAACATTGACTTGATCCCCTCTCCAGGTAACCGTGGATACGTCCGTCCCTCCCTCCCCCATCTGTCACTCTGTGGAGATGGACGTCTTCCTCGGCCAATCAGATCTCTCCGGCCCGTCCTTCCTGTCTCTGTCTGACTCCTCCTCCGGCCCGTCATCTGTGAGCACGCACGCAGTATTTACATTGCAATGGAATGGAATAAAATATGGAATAAAAAAAAAGATCGGTAAAGTGTCAGTGGGGGGGCCGCGCCTTGTTTATGAGGCCGGTAGCGGAGGGGAAGAAACTGTTTTAAACTATTCTTTGATGGATGTTTTTTCTGAATCTGTTATTCCATTGTGTTCCTTTCTGTTGTCTTCTTATTAAGTGTTCATGTTGATGTAAAGCACTTTGAATTGCCTCTGTTTCTGAAAATGTGCTTTATAAATAAACGCACATTACCTTAACTTACCTTACTTACCTTAACTTACCTGACCTTACCTGACCTTACCTTACCTTACTTACCTTACCTTACCTGACCTTACCTGACCTTACCTTACCTTACTTACCTTACCTTACCTTAACTTACCTTACCTTACCTTACTTACCTTAACTTACCTTACCTTACTTACCTTAACTTACCTTACCTTACTTACCTTAACTTACCTTACTTACCTTAACTTACCTTACCTTACTTACCTTACCTTACCTTACTTACCTTACCTGACCTTAACTTACCTGACCTTACTTGACCTTACCTGACCTTACCTTACCTGACCTTACTTGACCTTAACTTACCTTACCTTACCTTACCTTAACTTACCTTACCTTACCTGACCTTACCTTACCTTACCTGACCTTACCTTACCTGACCTTACCTGACCGTACCTTACCTTACCTTACCTTAACTTACCTGACCTGAACTGATATTACCTTACCTTACCTGACCTTACCTTACCTTACCTGACCTTACCTTACCTGACCTTACCTGACCGTACCTTACCTTACCTCCTTACCTTACCTTACCTGACCTTACCTTACCTTACCTGACCTTACCTTACCTTACCTTACCTTACCTTACCTTACCTTACCTTACCTTACCTTACCTTACCTGACCTTACCTTACCTGACCTTACCTTACCTGACCTTACCTTACCTGACCTTACCTTACCTTACCTGACCTTACCTTACCTGACCTTACCTTACCTTACCTTACCTTACCTTACCTACTACCTACCTTACCTTACCTACCTTACCTGACCTTACCTTACCTTACCTGACCGTACCTTACCTTACCTTACCTGACCTTACCTTACCTTACCTGACCTTACCTTACCTTACCTTACCTGACCATACCTTACCTTACCTGACCGTACCTTACCTTACCTGACCTTACCTTACCTTACCTGACCGTACCTTACCTTACCTTACCTGACCGTACCTTACCTTACCTTACCTGACCTTACCTTACCTGACCGTACCTTACCTTACCTGACCTTACCTTACCTGACCTTACCTTACCTGACCTTACCTGACCGTACCTTACCTTACCTGACCGTACCTTACCTTACCTTACCTGACCTTACCTTACCTTACTTACCTTACCTGACCGTACCTTACCTGACCTTACCTCTACCTGACCTGACCTTACCTGACCTTACCTTACCTTACCGTACCTTACCTCCTGTAGTTACTGGACAGCAAGGCGTTGGACTCCAGTATTCTGGACTTCTGGGCTGCGTCTGGTTTGGCCCCGCAGAAAGATAGAGCCCATCAGGAGGGGGGGGGTGTAGAAACATGGCCGTCATGTGACAGCCTCCTCAACCTCCCAGCATGCATCACTGAGCCCCCGATCCTCTGCAAGGCTTCACCTTCATCCCGTCAGCTGAGGAGGAAGAAGCAGATCCGCCTCGCTGCACCCGCCTCCAACAAAACGCCTACAAACCAAAACATGAAAAGCAACTTAGTGCAAGTTCACAGCCAGAATCTGACCACGCTTCTGACGCTGTCTGGTGAGAAACTGCTCAATTAAACTCTGAAAAAGTCTAATTTAATAATCATGGAGGGTGCATCTGGTGCGTCTCAGTCAAAGAGAGTGTTGTATACTTTCAAATAAGCAACGTGAGAAAATACAGTCAGGTTTATTGAGTGTTCTGCTTAAAAATAACATTAAAGTACAACATGGTTATTACAAAATCCCACATTGTAGCCGATAACAAGAATAAGGTGGAATGGGAAAAAACACCTACTCAATTAAACTCGAAAAAGTTCAATTTAATAATCATGTAGGGTGCATCTGGAAAGTCTCAAAGCAACCAGTGTCAGAGTGAGTGTTGTATAGTTTAAAATAAGCAACATGAGATCAAATAGTCAGGTTCATTGAGGAGATAATAACATTACAGTACAAATTAAATTGTTATTATAAAATCCCACATTGTAGCCAATAATACATGCTATATATATGTATTATAATAATACAGTTGATTGGGAAAAATAACACCTAATTGCAATTCATTTAATTGATATTGCAATTAGAATATTATAGGAAATGACCATTTTGGAAACTTTATTAATATTTTAATTGAAACATATATTTTACACGATCAGTGTCTGATTACTTTTATACCAAACAAAGACTTCTCGGCAGCTCCAAAATACTTTTAGATATTGTCACATATTTTTCCTCACTGCCAATTTCAATTAGCAGATAATAAATATAAATGTGTGTGTGTGTGTGTGTGTGTGTGTGTGTGTGTGTGTGTGTGTGTGTGTGTGTGTGTGTGTGTGTGTGTGTGTGTGTGTGTGTGTGTTGCAGAGGAGGATCTTCTGATGTCTATCGCAGCAGCGTCAGAGGACTCAGCAGATTTAAATCACAGCAACTCAGACAGCGGGCGAGACTCTCCTCGAACCATCTCCTCTCTCTCCACCACGTGAGCATCTGTCACTCATGCAAATACAATTTTATGCATATCAGTGTTTATCAGAATATGCATGATTGTGACTTTGTGTTTTTCAGCCGCAGCAGGTCCTGCAGCAGCTGGTCTGAGGTCAGTGAGTCTGTGTTTGGACTCTTCAGGTCTCCCTCTGTGATCTCTGTGGACTCGGTTGCCAGCACCTTCCTCCCCAGTCCGTCTCCAGACTCCAGCAGGTCCCCCTCCATCACTCGCATAGGTAGAAGCTGATTCTGTGAGAACAGCACCATCTGGTGGCCTGAAATATGTACTACAGCGTCTCCAGCGCTTTCCAACGGCAATGTCCGTGGCTGTCTCCTCCTGATTGGTGGAGTTGGCCCGATAGCCGTAGCGCCACTTCTGTGACGTCATAGAAGTGTTCAAATCTGGATCAGTCTGTATCAGATCCGTTGCAGCCCCTTTTTAAGAGATTTGGGTATGGAGGAAAATAGAGAGGGTTGTGTTTTCTGACACTTGGTGAGTTCCCTGGAACACCGGGGACACATGTTCATGTAGAAAAGACGTACAAAAGTGCATTTTGCATGATAGGTCCTTTAAACTGGGATCCATTAGGCTACTTTTAGTCTACTTTTTAAACTGTGTTCACTAAATAATCAATTACTTTACAAACTATTTAAACTGTCTGAGTTTATCTGACATTTCAAGTCTGTATCCATTACTTTTAGTTATTTAAAGTGTTGATGTATTACTTCTAGCAAACTTCCACAATCTTTCCATGTGTTTTCTTTTAAGTGCATATAGAAACTTGATATTTCTCATGACCTATGTCACCTTTGAGATATCTTCTGCTCCAGGTGTATCTCGAGGTGTCCCCGGCCTGCTGCTCCCCCCCTGGACTCTCACAGTGATTTACCCCCTGCTGGGTTCACTTCTCATCGCCTCTCTGGCTGTTATTGGGCTGTACGGCAGCTCCTTCTCCAGAGCGCTCGTCCTCATGTGGCTGCTGGTGTCTCTCTCTGCCTTCCTCACCTCTGCTCTGCTGCTGGAGCCTCTCAAGGTGAGTTCAATCACTCCTACATCTCAGGTGGATAATTCCTTTCATTGGTGTGAATGCTGACTCAGGGACGGTTTCCAGGAATTGCATTCTCTAGTCTTCATATTAATCTCTCCTCTGCTCAGGTGTGTGTGCAGGCTCTGATCTGCACATTATTGTGGAGGCCTGTGGATCCAGAGGTGGAGGATCATCTGGCTCTGCAGAGCTCGGTGGATCTGAGGGGGTTTGGAGACGATGGAGGGAGGGTCCGGCCCCCCTGTGGGTTCAGTCTGCTGCAGGCCAGAGAGGAGGCGCGCAAACTCAGAGCTCTGAGGGCCCTCATGAGGGTGAGAGGGTCCCAATGTTTAAAACTGAAATGGCAACTTTCATTCCCCCCAATTTCCTCATTTGCTTCTTGACATTAATACACAGAAAGGTGGGATTTTGGATCAAACACAGACAGAAACGGAGGATTTAGTTTAGTTTGTGGTTTATTGAAAGTGTTATGCATGACCATGTTTTCCAATTCTGCAAGTGAGTCAGTCTGTCAACGGCCATTTATTCATCCCTATGTACTGCACGATAAATTGAAAACAGAATAAACCTAAATAGTTCCTACACAAATAAAGTAGTGTAAATGTATATCTATAAATATATTGTATATATAATAAATATATTATGAATGTTTCCTGCAGCGCTGTGTGAGCCAGCTGTCCTTCCTGCTTCTGGTTCTGATGCTGAACTATCAGGCCGGGGTGGAGCAGAGAGACGCTCGGCTGCTCAGATCCTCCGTCAGACGGGAGCTTCACTCAGAGGGGGGGGGGCAGAACCTCACCTCACTGAGGGGGTAAGGGACACACTCAGCTGTAGAAACACTAAACAATCATCAGAATCAGCAACAGGTTTATCACCAGGTAGGTTGACACGTACGAGGAACTTGACTTGGTGTCATGGTCTAGACATAAAGGTAAAAAAATATATATATTTTAAGAAAACTAGAATAACATTAAAAAATAATACAAATAATACAAAATATAGTCAAATATGGTAGTATTTATAGTTTAGTTTTAGTTTAGTCAGTTTAATAATATATATATACTCTTTTTTTTTTCTTTTTCTTTCTTACTCAAATTAATAATTATAACAAAGTACAAAAAAAATAAAAAATAACAAAAAATAATAATAATTCTCAAATAGTCTCTGTCATGTTCAACAGGGGCAAGAAGAAGCTTACAAAAACTTTTCTGGTCCTACCCCCTCTAGCATATATATTTTTTATA
>NW_011340158.1:0-2530 GCF_000735185.1 Notothenia coriiceps | reverse complement strand
CTGTTTTCTGTGACTATCTGCCTCACCCTCTCAGACGTTCAGTTGCGCTACTAAAGAGACGTGTTACCATGGAAACCAAACAATGGTGTAGCTGTATTAAAGTCTGAGTGGAAACAGTCCTGATTAAATCAGATTTTGTCAGAAATCGGGAGAAATGCGGGAGAAATATGACCCCGGGAGGAAACCGGGAGAGGGCAATGAAATCGGGAGGGTTGACAAGTATGGTTGGGAGTGAGAACGTGTTGCGTTTTTAAGTCCTTGAGGCAGTCTTGAATTGTATTTAGATGATTAATTTCATCAGGCTTGATGGATAAATATAGTTGAGTATTATCCGCATAACAATGAAAATGTACAGAATGATTCCTTATAATAATCCCTAGCGGAAGCATATATAATGTGAACAAAATAGGTCCAAGCACTGAGCCCTGTGGCACTCCATGGCTAACTTTGGCTTGCGTGGAGGATTCATCGTTGACACGTACAAACTGAGAGCTTTCAGATAGATAGGACCTAAACCAGCCTAAAGCAGTTCCCTGTATGCCAACTAAGTGCTCTAGTCTTTGCAATAGGATATCATGGTCGATAGTATCAAATGCAGCACTGAGATCGAGCAAGACAAGAATAGAGACAAGTCCCTTGTCTGAGGCCATCACGTTGATGGTTTAGAAGAGAGAATATGTGTATTAGCTCTCTGCACTGCCCCTTTTAAAATGTGAGTTCCCTGAACATTCATTTTAAAGCTAGCTCGTGAGTTAATTATTTATTCTCATTTGATAATCAATCATTTGGGAGCTCATTGATACTTTGGTCTAACCAAATCAATGAATGCTGGAATAAAAAGGAAACGGAAAACATAACTTCAGATTTAATCATAATACAAATCTTACCGTTTGTGAATCCTATCCATCTTTTACTATTGAAACGTTTTTGTAAGATTATTCTTTTATTTTTTTCGGAATTTCCCATCGTCTCAGTGACATTTCTACACATGCTGAAAGGAAAAGGGATCCAAAAAATAATAATACTTCTGTTCACATCTGGGATTTGTTCCACATTCTCACAGTAAATTCAAATGAAATAATAGTTTTTAAGATTTCTCACATAAACACACACAGAACGGGATGTTTACTAAAAAACAACAGAGACACAAACAATGATTTTTTGTATTTTTGTTTATTGACTTTAAGTCATTGTCCTGAAAGTGTTGCAGCGCCCTGACGTACACGTCACGTCTGTGGTCAAGTTACTCAGTGTCACATGTCTAAAAGGTAATGAAAAGCACATTTATACATTAGTGTAAATATTTCTCTTATATTGACTCATAACACGAGGCACTTGGAAACCTTTAGAGATACTGATGAGCAATAACAGTTCATAATTCATCTCGGATACTGGCCCCATGCGGCCATCGTCAAACAAAGACACACTGGAGGGCTTCTCTTTGTGCAGCGAGTGTGTTCTCATTACTGACACACACCTTTTTTCGCCCTGCGTCCAGGTGCCAGGCGGATCCTGAGCAGATCGTTGTCTTGAAATTAATAAAAGAGTGAAGACGGAGCGACAGTAAACTGCAGAGTCAAACACAAAACATTCAGTTACGTCAACACATATTCTCTCTTGTGACTTTGACAAATCACATGGTCAGACGGGCGAGTTACTATTGTCCGCCACATATTGTTCAAGTTCTCCACACCCAGGACTCTTTATGAGTACCTCCGGGATTACTGCGTCACAAAGGCTCCTTATTCACTGTGTGGTGAGGAACTGAAGCAGGGAGAGGTCAGGTGTGGCAGGTTACTTCCCTCACCACTCCATTCAATACATCTGTTTCCATGTTGCTTTTAGCTTCATCTTTAACAGCTCAACCATCAGGAACATTTACCGATTGATTTTGAAGTGTTGGCGTTTCCACTAAAGTTCTTTTATATGGGAAAAGGTGGAGAGTAACACACCTGTAATATTAAAGCTTAAAGAGTCCTCTCCTGCTGATGTTCAGGTGTATATCAGTATGTAGTGTCTCTACTTTAAAGAGTCCTCTCCTGCTGATGTTCAGGTGTATATCAGTATGTAGTGTCTCTACTTTAAAGAGTCCTCTCCTGCTGATGTTCAGGTGTATATCAGTATGTAGTGTCTCTACTTTAAAGAGTCCTCTCCTGCTGATGTTCAGGTGTATATCAGTATGTAGTGTCTCTACTTTAAAGAGTCCTCTCCTGCTGATGTTCAGGTGTATATCAGTATGTAGTGTCTCTACTTTAAAGAGTCCTCTCCTGCTGATGTTCAGGTGTATATCAGTATGTAGTGTCTCTACTTTAAAGAGTCCTCTCCTGCTGATGTTCAGGTGTATATCAGTATGTAGTGTCTCTACTTTAAAGAGTCCTCTCCTGCTGATGTTCAGGTGTATATCAGTATGTAGTGTCTCTACTTTAAAGAGTCCTCTCCTGCTGATGTTCAGGTGTATATCAGTATGTAGTGTCTCTACTTTAAAGAGTCCTCTCCTGCTGATGTTCAGGTGTATATCAGTATGTAGTGT
>NW_011340157.1:0-4760 GCF_000735185.1 Notothenia coriiceps | reverse complement strand
TGTCTAATATGTTCGCTTGCTGTTAGTGTTGTTGCATAGCAACCACCTTGCACTATGTTTTGTGCAGAAGGCAACGGAGGCACTATTTTATTTTGAACATCATTATTTACTGATAAAAACTATTTAAATTAGAGTGTGTATTTTTCTTTCATATTGCCACACTTGGTAACCGTTTTATAAAAGCAATAGCTCACTTCAGGCCGTGATATATGCTCATTATATCACAGCTAAGGGGGTTGTCGACCCTCCGCTTCGCGTCGGGCCGAACCACGCCCCTTAGCTGTGATATAATGAGCATATACCACGGCCTGTCGTGAGCTATTGCTTAATTATAACCTCCTTTAGCTTAGGAACCACTGGACCTCCCTCACCGAGAGGAGAGGAGAAAATGCTGCCCCACAATGCCTTGCAGCCGCAGCATTTGCCGTCACACAACAGTCGGCCGTTCACGGAAACGAACGATTATGACGGAAAAATTATATCATGAAAGTTACGCTGCTTATTAAGCATTTTAAAACGTAGGCTATGTGGTAACCTTGCCAACGTGTTTTGTTTTGAACGTTCATCAGTATTATAATCAAAAAGAGAAATATGAACGTTAGTTTTTACTGAAATTATCAAATAAAGTCAACATTTCACTGAGCTGTGTGGGGTTTGTTCAACTTTAAAAGATGTTTGAATGGTGATATACACAGTGATAGATGTTAAGGACTAACGTTTATAATAAATAAATTTGTATTTATTTTAAGATCTTTTCATACAATCATACGTATTGGGATCATTTGTATTAATGTGGAACGGAGGGAGTCCGCTGTATAGAAAACTGTAGTTTCCATAGTTTCCCCACAGCAGCAGACACACAAAATGACGTCCGCTGGCGCATCATAAACACGTTGGATAGTGAAAGTGCAGTCGGATTCTCTAAAGTGCCGCAGTCTCTTATCCTAAGTCCTTTTGAATTCTCCTATCCACTATCCCTTAACCCCGTGACGTTTCACTCAGAGGTCAAGGAATATACGATAGGGTTAGAACTTAGGAGCTGATTTTTGGACTATTCGACCGCAACCCGAGTCATGTTTCTGGAAAGTAACAATGTTAAATAATTTGTTTAATAATAATAAATTATTTAAACAAATTAAATAATAATCTATTTATTTACGCTTAAAGCGCTGCAAGCCAATTGCCATCTTTTTTATATGAGAGAGGAAAAAGTCTAATTCACTTTATTGACAATTTATTTTCACAATAATAGTAAAGTGTTAATCATTGAAATGGTGATATGATAGATTTACAGTGACATAGACAATCTTAAAATACTCCAAGTGATAAGCTGTTATCAGTAAATTCATTTTTACTTTATCTTTATCTTTTCTATAGATTTTCTGGGCCATTGGCTAATCGTTTCGATAGAAACAGACCCTCCTTACTGTTCCCCAGCTCCAGATGAAACTGACCACTATATTTTGTTATCATTATTATTTCGTTTTTGAGTTGTCACTTCATGAAAAAAAAAACTCTTTCTTACACTATCACTGGAAAGTCAATTGAGCAGCGTGAGGACAGTTTTCTCTAATATCGCGGTGGGAACTGCTGATTGTTTGGTTTACCACCTGTGGTCTGAAGCCTGGAGAAGATTGCCAGCCACCCGCTGTGGGCACTGCAGAGTGAGTGAAAGCTGTGTGGGATTCTGTGTATTTGTCAGATAATGTCTATGTGAGGAAGAGATTGTACGTGTTTCCGTAAGAAAAGAGGGTTTCTGTTTGTATGAAAGAGTGTATGTGCGTAGGAGACTAACTCTTAAAGTTAAGTGTGCAGGTATCTGAGCATAGTGTGAGTCATGCATCTCAGGAAAACATGTTTTAGTTGTTTGTGTGTACATGCTTCTACAGTTTGTGTGTGTCAGAGCCAAACATCTTCCATCACAGCAAGATACAGAGTGACTTCCAATAAGCAACACAAACTATAACAGCACAATCTTTGTAGTCTATGGGCCTGAAATTGAATTTGTGCTTCAAACCTTTTTTCACCTTCCTTGTCACAGCGGGTCACATCATTTCAGCACCGCCGGTGTTTTAATTTCCAAACCACCCGCGAACTCCAGCTCACCCGACCCCAAAATGGCTGCAACAAAGCCATTAAACTGTCTGCTCCAATTACTTAGCCACTTTATCTGACACGCGCAGCCATATACAGCAGCAGCCGGTCACTACCTGCTCTGTAACATCTGTTAATACTCTGTGATTCTCCCTCATCAGCAGCTATCATAACGCTTTAATGACCCCCAAAACCCTCTTCATTTAATCATCATGAAAAGTAGAAGGTGGAGTAACCCCGGGGCATCGCTATTAACACTGTAGTAGGAGTGTATGTTGCAGGTTTTTGTCACAGCTCTTGGTCTGTTGCTTATAGGTCTCAATTTCTGTATAAGTTGGTTTAAAACTTGGCTGTAGATAACATCAGTTCAAATGTTATTTTGTATTATATTAATGCAGATTCCCATGAGAAATGAAAAAGAACAAGTGTTTAATTCAGACAAAATCCTACATTAAATATTCCTGATCAGTCTTCATGAAACCATTTTGAACATGGATTTAAAACTTTTTCTGGCATATTTACAGTAGAGCGCGTATCTGAAAGTGGCTTTTGTGTCTGATACTCTCGTCTTAATAGCTAGTGTTTCTGTCTCAGAGCTTTTTTCCCTTTCCTCCTCTTTGGTTTTTATCTCAGCCTCTCCTTCTCATTTCTCACTTCCATCTCCTCTCCTGTGGCGATCTGTTCCCCCAACTTAATTCAAAGTTAATTCAATTAATCCATCTCCTCTCCCTTGAGTCCTTTCTCCATTTTTTCTTCTCTGCTTGACTTCTCTGCACACACAATCCTTTCCCTATCACCGCATGAAAGATCCAAGGCTACAATATTTTCATAATAGCTGTATCAATCAAACACTCACCTACTATTGAAATGGTTTTGACAGTAATTGATGCCTCACCCAGCTGCAGCCACCCAAAGGGGAACAGCACTGCCTTTGTTTGCCAGATGCAATTGCACCATTAGGCAGAACCTCTACTGTACTCGAACTTCCCTCGTGAATTTCTGAATACAGACTCAATTTGAGAACTACCACCAAGTATTGTTGAAAGGTTCCTTTTTTCCTGATGCCTGAGTGGTCACAGAGTGGCAGCTCACTCGTTTTTATTTGGCATCACACTGTGCCATCGGTGCTTCTCTCTTCTAGTTTCTTTCCTGACTTAATGGGATGCTGGAGGATAAGGGACAGCAGGCTGAGTGTCCACTAACCAGAAACAACCTGATCACGCTCCTGTCTGCTTTGTTTACTCTGAAGTAGCTTTACCTGCCTTTTTCTCCCTGCTGCCTGCTATGTTTACTTTAATCTGTCAAACGTGATACCTCAAGGCAACGGGTCTGTATTAGAGATACTGTTCCATAACACAATAAATACATTTGAGCGACATTAATCGTTATATATATTTCCAGAACTGATTTCTACGCCAAAAACGTCTGTGAGAAATGACAGCCCTTATCTGAAATGCGATCATCTGTCTTTATTTTGAAAGGCTTTATCTCTTCATCTACTGGTGGCACTGTGAATGGCCCATACAGTCTGTATTGTTAGTGGCTCGACTGCCACCACATTGTCTGCACTTCTATCCAGTGTGAGAAAAAACTTCAAAATATACTGTGCTTCTATCCAGTATGACTGCTGCTTATCTGAACTGATAACCTTTTTACAGCAGAAACTTCCAGTTAGGCCTTTGGATGTTGATAATTCAGCTGATGGAAAAATAAGGAGCATACTGCCAGACTGAAACCGTCCAAATAGATTAATAATAGATTTTCTTTGCAGAATAGCAATTAAAGTTATAACTCTTGTTTCAATGGTTCAGACCTGTGGAGTTGATTATGTCAGGCAGGTGAGTGCGAGGCAACAAGGAATGTGTTGTGCATAGACGGCTCTGCTAAAGATTCTTCCCTAGTTTAGGTTTTATGTTCTGTGTTTAGATTTTATTTTGATAGTCTTGTCTACCCTCATGTGTCTAAAGTACGTTTCCTGCCTTGTCTGTTTTCAAGCTGTTGTGATTGTCTAAATTGTCTTCACCTGGTGTTGTCTGTCTAGTATATATAGTTCTCGTCTTCCCCTGTCTCGTTGCCAGATTGTCTTTTACATTACATTACATTGCATTTAGCTGACGCTTTTATCCAAAGCGACTTACAATAAGTGCATTCGACCAGGAAGATACAACCTTGAAGAAAACAGAATCATATAAGTACATCAGGTTTCATAGAGCTAAAAATTTCAAGTGCTACTGAACTGGCTTTAGATAAGCCAGCCCTTTATTAGTATATAAGTGCTTTGTTAGTAATTCAATCGCTCGAAGTGGAGTCTAAAGAGATGAGTTTTCAGTCTGCGCCGGAAGATGTGTAAGCTATCTGCTGTCCTGATTTCAATGGGGAGCTCATTCCACCATTTTGGAGCCAGGATAGCAAACCCACGTGTTTTTACTGATGGGAACTTGGGTCCCCCTCGCAGTGCGGGTGCAGCGAGCTGTTTGGCTGATGCAGAGCGGAGTGCACGTGTTGGGGTGTACGGTTTAACCATGTCCTGGATGGAGGAAGGGCCAGATCCATTCGCAGCATGTTACGCAAGTACCAGTGTCTTGAAGTGGATTCTAGCAGTTACTGGAAGCCAGTGAAGGGAGCGGAGGAGCGGCGTGGTGTGGGAGAATTTTGGAAGGTTGAAG
>NW_011340156.1:0-10792 GCF_000735185.1 Notothenia coriiceps | reverse complement strand
TCTCACCGGAGTACTTCCCCCGTCATTCTTAAATAACCGATACTAATGAAACGGAGGAATCGAACGTTTTTAACGGCAGGGTATCGCGGTATACCTTTCAAGTATCGGTACACCGTGCAACACTAGTCAGGAGTCAGTGTCTCCTCCCCCAAACTCACACATATACAACTCGATGTGAACTGAAGGGCCGCATGAAACTAGGCAAAGAGCCACATGCGGCTTGAGAGCCGCGGGTTGGCCACCCCTGGCATAGAGGTCATTCCAGAATTGGAGGACAATTTAGACACCAACATTTTTGAAAAATGAACCTTTTATTTTATAATGTTTTTTTATGTATTTAGGAAAAACAGATAATAAACCATCAAAAAAAGTGATTTGCCCAGCTTGGCATTAAATGTATATTTTCCCAGAAGAATTACCCCTGTTACTCTAATTATAGTAACAGGGTTGAAAGTAACAGGGTTGAAAATCAATGCTAATTTGAGCCTTTAACCTCAGGAATTATTGCTAGATGTAGCATGTAATGCTACTTTCCAAGGCAATGACAAACTTGGATATCTAATGCAAGAAAGATAACTTTGAAATTAATATGCTTTATTCTGGTAATATCAGTAACAGGGTTGAGTGGGTCAGAGTGCCACACTCTTTTACGACTGAAAAGATTGTAAAAATATGAAAAATAAAAGAGAGGACTTAGTTTTGGTCTACCCATGGCACTAGCACATGGCTTGCTGATGTCACTTCCACTGTGTCATCTGATTTACAGTTTTTTCACTTCCTGTGCCAATCTAAAAAGGTTTGGGTAACCTAAAAAGGTTTGGGTAACAGGGTTGAACGCATGTTGAGGGACACACCTTCTGTGCAAAATTACTGTTATTTAAAATATGTTTATGATTTAACAAATGGATTTTACCATTACAAGAGACATATATCAATAGAATAATACCAAAAGAAATAAATAAAATCCCTATTTTAAATGTTATATTTGACATGCAAGTTGGTCACCAAGAAGCGGGGACAAGAGAAAAATGCCATTTTAGGGGATGTTCGAGAGCTATTTGATAATTTAAATAATATTTTGAAACCACTTTTTCTACAATTTTATAAACATTTTGTCTCAAGACAAGTATGTTTAACACAACAAGTGCATGTTTTAGCATTTTGGGCATGGATTATTAGATTTTTTTATATGGGGGACATGAAATGTCCTCCAATTCTGGAATGACCCTTAAATGTTTAGGACTAAACCCTTAAATGTTGGGTTTAGTCAAACATAAAAACAGATCTAAATCATTTATAGCTTCTGGCAGTTAACTCCTCTCAGCTAAGAAAAGCATTTGGAGTTTTATCTATTATGTTTATTCATTTATTATAATTTGTAATTGATTAAATGCATAGGGAAGTATCCCCATGTTAAGAGTTTGATTGATGGGCCCACATAAGACATAGTGGTTGGACTTACTATAGTATAAAGCTGACTAATGAGTCCCAGGGTTTTTTGAAACAGGATGTTGCTGAGTTGTTTTTATAAGGGCACTAGTGTTCTAAGGTTTTGAAGGTCTTTTGGAATCTCATCTTAGTACAAGTAATATTCTTTTAATTGAATGCTTCCTACAACTCATCATTGTCCCAGTAAAGGAGGAAAATGCTGCAGCATTTCTGAAGTAATTAAACAGCAGACTTGTTATCTCAGGCAGCATATATCAGGGTCAGTGTGCGGTATGAGGACCAGGAACAGAAGCTATGACATACATTTTTTCCCCCCCTCAGTCATCCTTGTGTGGGGCCTAATTGGGGACTAATTGAGGCCAACTATTGTCATAAAAGGACTCTGCCCTAATTAGCCCTTATTATGGTGTCCCACCATTTTTTAAGGGAAAACTTGTGACATGATTTCACAGTAACTTCCATGAAGTATAGTTATCATGAAGAATTATCCTCTAAAAATGTTTTACAGAATGTTGGCGGAAAGTTTTAAGTCGTTCTACATAATCAAGGAATAAAACCACTTGTATACTATCTCTATGTGCTATTCTGAGCCATTTTGAAAAGCAGTTACATATTCAACCCTGCTCATTAGTGAGTTGAACTTGAGTCTTTGAAATGTGAGTGACCCACACTGACCTCATTCACTGCAACACATGAATTGTTTATTTGTTCAAAAAAACTATGCAGAGTCACATACCTCTAAAAGTTTCATAAAGGTAAACACAACAAATAAGATACGCATTAGTTAGATTTTAAAGAAATTGTCTCATCTCTTCTATCCTGTCTGAGGACATCTTCATGCCCTCTAGGGGGCAGCGTTACAGCACCGTGAGAGAACTGTCTCACAACCTGTGTTTCATGCATTAACAATGCATGAAACGCAGGAAAATACTCTGTAGGACTTTAACTAGAGCTATACCGGGAAAATTGTTTTACAATGTGTGCATTCAGTACACACAGTCAATAAAAAGGACCGTTTAACATCAATGTATTGCATCTAAAACTATTCTATTCATTTGTTGAACTTGTTAATATAAAAAACGCTATCAGAAGATCAAAGATACAAAACAGTTTGAAAGAAATTGAAACTCTTGTGTATTACAAGTTTTAAAACCATGATCATCTCATCATCATGTGTTATGTACTAAGTAAAGTAAGGAGCTATGACATACTTTACTTTACCACTCCCTTTTTTATTAGTTTAATATGTTTTCACTAATAATTCCCTTTCATATCCCTCCATAAAATGTGGCCTTCAGTTTTAAGATACTTAAAAAGGCTTTTGTAATCAGAAATTAACACGTTTTAGAAGTTTAGTTTATTGCACCATAACCAGATTGAGGAAATTGAAAAAACTGAACATTTTGTGATTTTACCATTTACAACAGCTTTGTGTAATTATAATTTCACATTGATATAGTATTTTTTGCATGTTTTGATTGTTAAAATTGGCCCTTATAATTAGCAGTCTTTATGAATCTGTCACTTTCAATCAAAACAAAGTACAAACAATATATTTAGTTTTTTTAAGCATAGAGTTCAACAATACAATTATTCTACATTGGACTCGCACATTATTTCATTTCTCAGTTATTTCCTTTGTTTCCTTAGAGGACGTGTGGCTGCTTGCAGACATCCTGCGTGTCTGTGAAGGGAAACCCGAGAGGTCAGGGATGAGAAGCTATTAGTGAAATCATTTAGAAATGATTTGACTGACTCAGATTTCAGCTGTGCCTCAACAGGCTGATGGTAAGATGGCAACATTTGTCATTTGTCACTGTTCAATAATGACCTGTGTGGCATTCATTCAAAAGGGGACAACCTCAGTCACATTAATGAAATGTTAGAAAGTGCGTAGAGAAACGGCAATTGGATGTGAGAAAACCTGTTCTTAAAGTAGATATAGTGAGTTTTTACAGTTTTACTACTTAACCTTCAGAATGACTTTAAAAGTGTAATTAAATAAAAATTTACAGGAAATGTAAAAAGATGAAATAGTGCAGAAAGAAACATACTTATTATTTGAAAGAAAATCATTAACATATAACATTTTATACTAAGGTTAATACTAAAGCTCCTCACCCAAATAGTTTACAAAGTAAGTTCCTGCGCATTAAGTGTCTATGCTGTTTTTTATCATTATTATCTGTACAAACAGGAAGAAGGAAAACTATCAATCACTGTGCATGGCATCACCTTCCTGTGTTTGGGACTGTGTGTCGCCTGCTGACATGTTTACAGAGCTGTGGATCTCGGCCTTGTGCTCTCTGGCTTTGGCCCTCAGCTTGGCGATGCTGCAGGAGCGGAGCTCGTCTGAGCTCGGCCCCCCCGGCCCCTCCGGCCTCTCCCACTTCCCCGACCTCGGGGTCGCAGGCTGCAGACGAGCGCTCAGCGCTGCACTCGCAGCTTTTGTCCATGGATAGTTCTCTCCTTCCTGTCGTCTCTCCCAGGTTTCGTCGTCACAACTCTCCTTCTGCTGCTTCAAACTCCTGCTGGCTTTCTCACACATTTCATCACTGTCTCTTTTTACAAAAGGCCCTGCGAGCTGGCCCTGGAGTTTCAGCTGCCGCCTCATCTTGGCACGGCGGTTTTGAAACCAAACCTGGAGACAAATGTAAAAATACTTAATAGATGTAATAGGGGGATAGAAATGTAAAAACAGTTTGTGTTGCAGTGTTTAAAATCTGGACAAAAACATTTTGGATAATGCGTCAGCCTCTAAGTTCAAATTCAAGTTCATTTTAGGATGTTATCCTAATTTTATATAAATTGATTTAAAGCTAATTGACTTTTAGTTTAGTTTGCTGTAACTATCCCTCCCATCAGTAACTGCCGTGAAGACAAATCCTGACATATATATAATTATTTGAATATTGTTTGTCACTACACAGAACTTGGTACTGCTGGACTGACAACATAGTCTGCAGGGCGTAAAAGATTCCTTTTCAAATAAAAATGAATAACAGTTGACTCAGTTCAGTGATCCAGTTACCTGCACTCTGGCCTCGATGAGGTCCAGTCTGAGGGCCAGGGCCTCCCTCATGAAGATGTCGGGGTAGTGGGTGGTCTCGAAGGCCTTCTCCAGCTCCTCCAGCTGCCAGCTGCTGTAGTTGGCCCGTGCACGCCGCTGCTTCACTGGCCTCTGTTCATCTGGAAAACACAGCGCGAGCACCAATTACACAATCGCCAACGGGTGACAAGGAACTAATGGCTCTAGATTGGATAATTAGCACAGTGATCATTAGGCCCGCTTTAACACTGCTTGATAATTGATTGTTAGTTACGAGCTGTTAGCCAATCTTTTGTAAACATTTACACTGCGATCAGATGGTGCTCACTGACTGTCTTAGAGACTGTAGACATGCTGTGCCAGTGTGGTTGCACGTGTCCAGAAGCATCAGCCTGCTTTATGGCCACACTTTGAACTCACCTATGCCCTCTGTCAGCGGCCCTATCCCGACCGCCTGAGTGGCCAGGAGGAAAGCTTCCTTGCATGGATCTGGCTGCAGATAATTCCTCAAGGATTCGTAGCTGATGAAGGGACCCGGGATCAGAAACTGATGAGGAGAGCCCAGCCTGGCTGGGAATGCAGGGAAGAAATGAGCTGCAGGTGAATGGAACAATGCAGGCAGGAGAGTAGATATTAGTTGTCCTGGGCCAAACATGTCCATGATGTTAAGAGTCCAATATTAAGTCCAATGTTAAGGGACAAGTTTAATCCTACAAGGACATTGAAAAGTTGCTGAAATGCATCTCAACGTCCATGAAGAAGAAGAGAAAATAATTTTCCGCATGTATCTGCTGGTTGTTAAAGCTGCAGCATGTGTCTGAGGGGCAGGTATAAGGTGTTGCCAGAAGAGTAAAGGTAACATTTGAGTAGTGGAGGTGGTCTCACCTGTGCTACTCTTCCAAAACCTCCCCCTTGCCTCTCCCAGTCACATGACCTCCAAACAGAGAGCAGGGTTTGGTCTATAGGACGAAAATCCAACCTGTGATTCAGCTCTCAGTGCATTATCAGTACTACTGCATCCGTGTTTGTCGCATTAGTCATTTCTTTCCCAACAATCTGTTTTCTTAAATGAACTGATAGCGCATGGTTCCCCTGAAATGTTGCCCTTTGTCTACAAGGTAAAAGTTGCAACATCAGTGGTGATGGACAGGAGCTCAGTGTGTATGGAAACTCATCTGTGAAAATGTGTCAACACATTTTGACACGTTCGCCTTAAAGATTTGCACAACTCTTTCCTAACCGTTTTTACAGTCATCAAATATATTAAAAATAAATCCTAAAAAAGGAGACAAGTTGTTCAGACCTGTGGGATGAAATCAAGCAGGACGCAGCAGACCCTGAACAGCTGTTTCTTGGATTAACACATTTGTCCTGACAAAGCAATCAAAGCTGAAGACTGCATGTTTATTAAGCCCTCTTTGTACAGTTTTGTTTACTCTGTTGGTAGTTATTTTATTCTTGTGTAAAATGTAATTGTTTGTTGAGCATCTGACAGGCTGTGAAAATCACACTACCTACACTTTTATACAATATTAAATGATGTCTTTAAAAACACCTGTAGAATAACAAACAACTGAATTGTTGTGTTTTATTTTATGGTAATAATACATTTGCATTTTAGACTTTTCATCCTGATAAGACTTGCTACCATTATACATTCACATTTGACTTGATGTATGGATTATATGGAAGCCAACAGGTACGCAATCTTCGATTAGGAAAATAATAGCAACTTGAGAAATGGGTTAAAAACTATTGTAATACTTCATCAAAACTCTCACTCAAAGACTATACTGATCATTTACAGTGACATACAGTACATCAAATACTGTGTTGGATTATGGGCAAACTCACGAAAAAAGGCAAAATAATTGTGAAGTATTATAATGATCCAACCAGACCATCTTATCATATCATATAAAAATCAGGTTAGACCAAAAGCAAGAAGCATTCCTGACGGTACCCATGGGTTGTTGTCAGTAATTGAGCATGTATCAATATGGTGGAAAGGATATTTTTGAATACGTGAAAAAGTTGTGTGACAACATACGGAGGTCAATTTATGGAATAATTGTAACACTGAATTAAAAATCAAAATTGTAAAAAGTGTACATTTGAGATAATGTACACTTTTTTCCTATAGCCTATTTTTTTACACAAGGAAACCATTTCACTTAGGCCAGAAATAGTCATTATGGCAATTGTAGATGATTACAAATGTGACATTGATTTTGCTGTTGCTATCATAAAACAACATTTGTCAAGGTATTGCATGGAAGCTAGTATCGTGACAACAATAATTCTTACCATCGACAGTAGTCAAAGTGTTACCAAACATTTAAGGGATTTTTCCATCTCGGATCAAAGCAAACACATTAACAGCGGAGACAGGAAGATTATTAACACTTCTTTCCTATGAGCAAGGCAGCTGTAGCTTAGTGTTGAAGGATCTCTGATGAGATGCCTGCACTGACTGTGTGAATTAAACACAGGTGTGTCAATTAATCCGACGATACATATCACCTAACAACACATCTCGCTAACTGCTCATCGTGGAGCTGTCAGTGTTGTCAGCGCTGAGCAGGCAGGCTGAGGGCTTTGATCAGGACGTATGCAGCCTGGTGAGTCAGGGGATGGTCATTCCTCTGCAACTCACCTGTGGCCCTTTCATCTGCACCTGCTCAAACACTGAATTAATGCCTTAGTGGAGGCAGTGAAGGGGGCAGGGTTGGTATTTCTGTTAAACTCATGTTGGGACGGAAATAATAGATTTAATTTAAATAAACTTCTCATCATGGGAATCTTCCATGTGTTATCCCATGTGACCAACAATCGATTTTCAGCATCTCTTCATAATGGTGCCATATCTTCTCTTTATGCAAGTGGGGGGGGGAATACCTTCCTCCAAGATTTGAAAGGACAAAAAGCGATGTGTTATAAATGCGTTATAACCCGTTTACATGTTAAGGAAACAAAAGCCTTAATAGTAAGAACTGTAAGAATCCTGCACCACAGTGGATTTAAACAAAACTTTGTTTTTTTTAGCTAAATTATCTTTATATAAGGTTGCCACATCCTGTCTACAGAAATACACTAAAATATACATTACTGAAAACAGTTACAAAAGTTAAGGCGTGGCAAAGTGCAAAAAAGCCTAAAGAAATCTCAGAATGACCCTAAAAACTGAAAAATATATATATATTTTTTTATTTATAAACGTGTAATATACTGTTGACATGTAGCCTACTATAGGCTTAAGGAGGAGATAAAGCGATAATAATAAGAACTGTTTCCTGCTTTTTTTTCAAATAAGGATGATTTGCAAACTCTCTCTAAAAAGTGTTTTAACCTAATATCGGCAGGAGGTGGTGATTATGCATTTTAATCTGTTCTTGTTTTGGAAAAATAGCAACTTTTTGCACTAAAACGCACCCAAAATATTGTTTCTTCACTACTAATTAGGTATTGTGTTTGTTCAGGACGAAGGTAGCAGACAGACAGGGATTGGAAGAAATTACTTCCTGGGTTTGCAAGTTCTGCAGGGAGAAGCAAAATAGATTTAGAGTGTCTAGTTTGAGCTGCGGCTAAACAAACACTATGTGTGGTGGGCCTGACGACTGAATAGCCATCTCCGTTTGTCCCTGGCACACAGGTAGTTACAGGGATTTATTTTCTGTCTGAAAGTAGACCCCCTACTCCCTACCCCCAAAAATTCTGTGTTTGTCTGTGCCTGGGTCCTTTAATGCCCATTGATCCAGATAATCAGGGACAAGATTGTTGAAAAACCGGTGGGGGAGGTTCTGACAGTAGATGCTCAAAAG
This sequence comes from Notothenia coriiceps, assembly GCF_000735185.1. Taxonomy (NCBI): domain Eukaryota; kingdom Metazoa; phylum Chordata; class Actinopteri; order Perciformes; family Nototheniidae; genus Notothenia; species Notothenia coriiceps. The sequence continues at coordinate 2,473 of NW_011340156.1, read as the reverse complement.
AGCTGCTTGTGGATAATTGGAGGAGGCATTAAGACAACAATAGTAATGGCTAATGCCAGGTCTTATTGGATTCTCAGGTATCTCCAGCTCCCCGGATGACATGCAACACTGGAGATCCTCAGCTGAAATGTCAATCATTGTATCATTAGCAGACCTTCAGCTGCAGGGACATTATCTATGGGTTTAGAGAGCCACCAATGGGACGCTCTTCAGATGGCTTTAGTTTCAGATGGACCTGTTTGAGCCTGCATTCCATCATGCAGGTTTAAGGACAGGGACATCTGAAATCCTCCTCAAATGTGTGTTTTGGGATCTGAGATCATTTAATGATTCTCAAATTTGGAAACACCTGAAATTCCAGGTCAGAGAAAGTCATACACTGGATATTAGAAGGCAATTGCACATGTATCTCCTGAAGAGGCAACGTTGCTCTGTGCTAAACACGAGGATTGTGAAGTGGAAACGCAATCCTCCTGTTAAATTAGCCATACCTTTGTGGACTTAAAAGCACTTTCAATGAGTTAACATTTGAATTCAATGATGCCGGCTACCTTTCATTGACAGACATGGCTGTAGTGGATTCACTTTCACTCTGCCCTCAGTGTGATGAGATACAATCCGACCTAATGGAAATTGTGAACACTTCACATTATTATGCTTTCTCATCCACTACAATGGCACTTGAGCTCATAAAGCGAGAGTTTTTGCCAAATGTCACGCCAAGATTGATGATTATCGTTTGTCACGGGAATATATCTATCTGGTGTGATTTGCAGGCTGGAACAGCAATGAGCAAAGATAAGATCAATATTTAATGAAAGTGTAAGTGAAGCTTAAGGGTTGTCACTTATGCCTCTGCTGTTAATGACATGTCACATTATCATACTTATCAGATTGGGTCAATCTTAACTGCAATTACGGAGCCTCATTTATTTTTAATTCGTCAAATGTTGAATCATTTCAGTCGTCCACTTCTATGCAAGCACCCCGAGAATTCATCTGACTGCGTGCTTATGTATTTTAGTGTCTGCACAAACTTCAAACTAAAATCTATTAATGGGAGCGTGGATGGGTATAATTCAATCAACACACCTAAAATGTGTTTGTAACTTGGAAGATAGTGTGTGTCATGGCTGAGGAAGCCCCTATGCTCGGTGCCTCACTCTCCCTGGTAATAGTATCCCACAGTGGGCATGCTGATTGTTTTAGTCCTGGATCACCGACCATGGGACAAACCTGAGAGCCCAGCCTGCTTTTCATGTCAAAACCTTCAAGGGAAAGCGGCCACAATCCAAGAGCAATCACACTTGAGACATCAAAGTGCCACGGAGAAGAGAGGCGAGAGATGGTCCACATTTTTTCCACGCAAGCCAAGCGCAACTCATGCGTGGAGGAAGAGGAGATGATCTAAGGGAGGGTGCCATTGAGAGGAAGACGGAGAGCAGACAGATGTGCAGGGGCAGGTAGCGGCACATCGGGGCCCCTCCTGCAGCTGAGAGACATCGAGAAGCCTCCGCCGGTCGCATTCCTGCTCGCTGCTCATTCACTGGCCACTTTCACACGGGCAGGAAGAGCTCTGACAACCGTGGGCCTTTGAAACAATATCTCACAATCTAACATTCTCATGGTTAGTGCTGGAAGAAGTATTCAAATCCTGTAGTCAAGTACAACGAATACAACAATGAAAATCAACTGAAAGTCCAACGTTTTATGTAAAAATGAGGAAAATAGGTATCAATTGTTATTCCTTAATTGTACCTAAATAATTAAAAGTGTCTCATGAAGAACAATTTCACTTCCGAGAGAGATACTAATGTGTAAATCTGAATCGTACTGTGTTAGTTGGTCAAGATGGAGCTAATTTGACATCATTATATACCGTTTGGTTGTTTAATACAATGGTTGCCAACCTAGGGGCAGAGGCGCGGGAAGGTATTTTGAGTGGGGGTGCTGAGGTGCTGGACTCCAGTGAACACTATTACGGGCACTATAGAGCACGCACAAAAAAACTCCCCACACGCAAACACACAGTAAACCCGCGACTGTTACAATGAAGGCTCGATAATCAGCTCACGGCATATAGGCAGGGGTAAAGTGCTATTTTTTACGAGTGGGGAGCGGACCTCACCTCCTCTAGGGGGGTCCGGGGGGATGCTCCCCCGGAAAGATTTTTTTTAAATATTGAAGTTAAAAGCATCAATCTGGTGCACTTTGAGAGCAACATTAAGAGATCTATGGATACATCTCTCAACACCCAGATGAAACACAACTGTAAGCAGATGTTGTTTTTCTTTATGGATATTTTACAAATCACTCCCCTTTCAAACTGTATTCTTGTTTTACTGCCATATAGAGCTCCTGCGGTCACGTGACTTTTGGTTATCAGCCACCATTTTGGCAGTAAACATGACGACCGGCGCCAGCGTTTTCCTACCGTGCGAGTATACATCTCATTTTAATTCAAGTGAAATTC
>NW_011340155.1:0-7634 GCF_000735185.1 Notothenia coriiceps | reverse complement strand
CAGGTTCCCCCGCACATGTTGGACACCTGGGCTTAGTTGCTTTGTACTTGTCTGCCACATGCCCAAACCTTTGGCACTTAAACGCACCGCAGAGGTTTAGGGATGAATTCTCTTACTGGAAAGCGTCATGCAACCGATCATTATCTTCTGTTGTATTGTTTCTTCAAACTGAAGCAGAACAGACAAACTATCCACTATCTTACCTTGGTACCTAGTAGGAAGACGCTTTACTACAGTCACTTTCCCCCCTTTAAATTTCCTTCTTGAGTTCTTCTATGCCGATTTCTATGGGAACTCCACTGATAACTCCAAGTATTTTCCGATTTGCTCCAGGAACATGGCATTTAATTCGAACTTCATTCAGGGTCTTCATTTTCAGTAACTTTTCCTGTTGTCTTGCATTAATCAACTCAACCAACATCCGTCCTTTGCTCAGAAATCTTGCTTGTTTTATCGATCCAATTTCTTTGTGAATTGCTTTAGTCAGGGCCACTGGATTTAGCTTAGCTGCGGATTGCTCACCAAACTCCACAATCACTTTCCACTCTTCATTCTCAATCCTTTTCTTTACTCTCTTCAATTCATTCTGTGAATCAGATTCACTAAGACTGTCACTTGACATGTCTATCTTCTTTCTTGAAGTCTTTTTCCTTACTTCATTCCATCCTCCTCTCCAGGACTCAAAGAAGCCATTCCACCAGCTGCTCTCAATCTCGCACTCACTTCAACGTTCACTCTCCGTCAACTCGTCAGGAAACCTTCTCGCCTGTCCTGGTCCTCCTGGTCACCCGATTGTGTTCACCTGGTGTCCCTGTGTTTTCTTCTCCCTCCTCACCTGTGTCTTGTTTGTATGATTAGTCTTGTGTGTATTTAAGTTCTGGTTTTTCTGTCTGTCTTTTTCGGTTCGTCTTGTGTAATGACTTGGTCTGCGGTGAGTGTTCTTTTCAGTCTTTGTTAATAGTTTAGCCTTGAAATAAAGGAGTTATTTTTGTCAATTTAATCTGCATTTGGGTCCTGCTTCCTACACACACCGTAACAGAAATAATCCTTGATCTAATAATCCTTGATCTAATAATCCTTGCGTTTCATCACCGCAGCATATCTGCTATATCTTCCGGGTCCCCCATGAGCCGGCATAAGCTCCCCCCCCTCTTATTTTTTTATTTTTTTATTTATTATTATTTAGCCTTTTATTTATACAGGTAAAAATCTCATTGAGACACAGGGTCACTTCATAGACATGTTTTTTTTTTTTTTTTTTTTTATATATATATATCTGAGACCTATGCTATTGCCTAAAAATAGCATGATAGGTGACCTTTAAGTCCCAAACTCAAACATTGCAACATAGTTATATAGGACAAAATTAGTTATATAAAACAAATACAAAAATTTAAATAGTGCAAGAAGAGACAGTAAAATAGATCAGAATAATATATTGCAGATTATGTTGCAAGACCAATGTGGAATGAATGCAGATGAAGTGAACTATATACATGTCACACAAAAAAAAAAAATGCTATAAGCTAAATGAAGCAGAGGATGTTATAAGTGACCAAGTAAATGCAGGAGTCTATATAGATGTAAAAAGAATAAGATATACAAGAACAGAATATTTTACGGTTACATTAAATTAAATACTATGATGAAAAATAACACACATTTGTTAAGATTTTTTTATTAAAGTGAAGTATTTATTTGAAGGATGTTTGAAAATGACAATCTCCTTTTTAAAAACGTATCCTGTTGAAGACATTCATTCTGAAATATCCAGCTGTTGGGATCTTCTCTTCCAACTGACCTCACTTGTCACTTTGAGTTGCCACGTTATGGCTGTGAAAAGCTTGGAATAGTTCAACGATTATTGATTTTTGTTTTCTCCTCATCTTGAGTGGCTCCGTATCTACCTCTGACTGTGACAGAAACTTCAGATTGAAATTGATTTCAGTCCCAGTGGAGACATGGCAAGTTTAAAATGCTATAATGGTTTGATGATTCATCTGTTTGTTGTGTAACATGAAACTAATTGCACACTTTGTTGAAAAATCTTTTGTAGAATAATTTGTAGACGTAGATGCTGCAGTCCGCTTCAGGTGCAGATCATCAGCAAACGCTAAGAGTGGATGTGGTAGATATTGCTATCCAACACATACATTAAACAAGTGATTATGAATCAGTTGGTTATTACTTTGGTCCAGACAAAAATATCTTAAAAAATATGGGATAGATTGCCATTACATGACATTCTTGTTTCCCAGAGGATGATCCCTCTGACTTTAGGGCCCCCCTGACCTTTCATCCTTTTATTTTTTGGCTTTATGGTTTTCTATAAATGTTCATGACATTTCATACAGATACTTATTGGATGCTGTAAATGTATAACATAATCATCAGGTGAAACTGAAGTGCTAATAAGCAAATCCAAGCATGCTAAGTCAGTTTTGGAAAATGCTGCCGAGCATAAGCATGTTAGAATTGTCATGGTGAGCAAGCTAGCATACTGATGTTAGCACCAAGCTCAAATGACCTCTGTACCTACAATTATATGATTAAAGGTTTGATCTTGAGCATGACAACATCAGGTAACGGATATAATTAAAACCAAACAGCTACGTATTTGGAGATGTTTTATCAATGATCAAAATAGTTGATGTTTTATCTTCTGTCAATTGAGCGATTGATTCACTAACTAATAGCTGTCTACCTGCACAGAGAAGGAAGTGACACTCCCTCTTTGAATTGTATTCTAATCCGGTCCATGCTTTATTTACATTGTTATTTAGGTCTCATGTGCATGTTTTAGTCCTGATTTTAGCTATCTTATTGCCGCTGCTATGCGCTTAGGCTACCGTTTACGGCCGTCCTGACCATAGACTGTATATATAAAGGTCCTGACCCACAGTTTGTTATTGAAGTCCATCTCTGGTTCCCCGTTAGGTAACACTATTAGCTCTGTCAGTTGTGTTCTTTTTGCACTGTTATAGCTGTTAGCACTGTTAGCCGTCGCCATGTTGAATCTTAGATATGCTGTTAATTACGTATAAGGCAGGTTTAATGCTCTTACATTTTTTTTTGACTGTGTTGTAACTTAGAAATGAATAAAACATTAATTATATAAAAATAATTACATAAGATAATTGATTTAAATGTGTCATGCTTTGCCGGTTATTACCTGTCTCCTTGTGTGTTATGAAGGTTTTTATGCATATAAACGGTCTGCAGAGTCACAAACCCTAAAAGTACACCCTGTAGCGAGTAAAACTCTAACACAGTCTATGCTGCCCCAAAACGCCATTGTTTACTTCCTGGGTACTGTGACGTGTGAATACCCAGAGGCCACACCCTCTGCCAGCATTTCACGAAACAAAGCTTCACAAAGCTTCCCAAACCTTTCAGCGATTCATGCCGGATATGTACAGCGTAGGGTACTGAAGAACGATGCTGTTCCTACTTTGTTTGGACCAGCGGGAGATTTGGGTACACGACCTGTAAGTACTCATTGTTGTTTAGTGTATTTATGATGTTTAAAACAAACAACAGTTATCTACGACGACTGTTTAAATGGGTAAACGTTTTTCGGGCTGCTAATTTGGGATCGCGGAGAAATGCTCTCTGCAGACCCATTCTCACAGCATTATAAACCTTTTTCTTACTCAATACTTTCAATATCAAGCCACACTTATTGTTTTTACTTCGGCTGTGAGTGTTTGTGTGTGCTCAGGATGAGTTTTGCTTGTTCTCGCTGTATCGCCAACCCGGAAGCCTGTCTGCTCCGTTGCAGCAGATCGCAGCAACGAGCCTCGCAACGAGCCTCGCAACGTCCCAACCAATCAGAGCACACTGGACTCACAGGGGAGAGGGGGGGGGGCAGGAGCTCCAACAAGCCGTTTAGGACAGAGAGTGAATAGCGGCGAATACACTTTACAGAGATGCTGTATAAGAAACCAATGTGAGTTTGGAAAATTGCACAGTATAAATCTATTTTAGTATACCTCAACAATGGAATTATGATCAGTAGAAATGGCCATGACATGGGGTCTTTAAGATAAATGTGTGCATGTTTCTGCACCTGTCATTGCACTGATAAAAAACAAAAACACNCACACACACACACACACACACACACTCTCTCTCTCTCACACACACACACACACACACACACACACACACACACACACACACACACACACACACACACACACACACACACACACACACACACACACACACACACACACACACACACACACACACACACACACACACACACACACGTGCAGAGAAGAAGCAGAAATAGGGGCATTCTTATCATTGCGATAAAAAACTGTCACTGGACTGTTTCTCTACTCTGCAATTACAGAACAGATAAGAGTGTGCATTATTTAAGGAGAAATGTGACCCGTGGAGGCTGACAGAAGTAGAAAGGTCCTGTACCAACAACCCTTAATTAGTTCACAGTGACGCACAAGGGCGCCTCTGAACGATGCTGGGCTGACAGAGTAACCTTGTCCAAGTGTATGTTATTTACCGATCCAGTGAGCTCAAAGCCCTGTGATCACAAGGAAAGGGAGGAGTAAGGTATGCTTTCCCTTATGAATAGTTCATTATTCAGAGAAATTTCATTATTATTTCCCTTATTTGATATTCTGCTCTTTAATATTCTTTTCTCACAGTTCATAAAAGTTGAAATATGAATCCCAGTGAGGGAAGATCAAAGCTGCTTCATCATCCCTTTTAACACGCTTGAAATGTTCCGCAACATGACAGACAGTTTAAAAAAGGACTTGTGCAGCCCACGCCGGAAACATCTTGTGTCTTCAGTGTACCGGGCAGCCTTTAAGGGGCTTAGCATTATGATTTAATGGTAGCAACTGACAGGATTTTGCATTAATCATCTCGTCCACCCACACAGGTTTAAACCACAATCCACCCCACACCCTACGCCACATGTAAATGATGTAGATTGTTTGAAAGAAAACAGGAGGTTTTTAAAGAGAGTGTATATAAAGAAAAAAAGTACATAGCTAACAGATCTAGTGAAGGGATTCATTGTGACAGGAAGCATTCAGCAGATGCTTGTGTGACCAACATGTACCGATGGGGGGTACACTATCCAGATAGCTGGTCAAGAGTGAATAAAGAAAGAGAGAGATGAGAAAATGTGCTGTTGATATGACATCTTTAAATAAAAATTAATTGATAATGACCTGCACTTGGATGTTAGAAGCCTTGAGTATTCTTGAGTAAATCAATAATAATATAATAATATATGATCATTATGAGCTAGGTGTGAACACAGGGCTGTCTCCTGCTGGGTTAAACACACCTTGCATGGACGCACTGCTGATTGACTCTTGGAGGCTCTGATTTATTTGCAATCATTGCCAGCACAGAACTGTATCGATTCTTCCTTCCTGCCTTGAATCATCCTATTTGTTCTTTCTTTTATAAGTTGTCTAATTTTCAGTTTTCTGTGTTCACATGCTTTATGCTCTTTGATTAGCCTTTGTGTATGAAATGTTTTGTATAAATAAAGTGCCTTGCCTTGTTTGAAAGATAAAACGAGATGAAATTGAACTTTAGGTTTCAAAGTTATAGGTAACGGCTTTGTTAGTGAATAAATCCTTAATTGTTTATAGATCAGTTGTAAGCAGTTAATTGAAAAACCTTTGGGTGGCAAAGTTGTGAAACATTCCTTTGATTGAATTGGACTAGATGTTCTGTCATCTTCTGGAAATTGGCCACAGAGGCTTTGGACCAAAATCCATTTATAAGTAACTTAAGAATGTTTTATTAGTAATTACAGTATTACTAACATGCTTACAGTAACTGCATTATTACCAAATGAAAAGTAACGCTAAACATTTTAGACAAGTGGAATCCACAAGCCTTCCAAGCCTAACATATTTTTGTAAATGTATTATAACTCACCAATAAATATTTATTTAATGATAAAGCCATTAAATAAAGATTTAAGCTATTTTAAGGTGTGCCTTATATAAGAAAGTAATACAGACAGTTTTTTGTTTTTCTTAAGTTTCACAGCCAGGAAAAGTAGGTACAAAACTATTTGTGTAAGCCTGGCGTAAGATTGACAAATGCAGCATTCACAGTACCTTACACCATGGCAGGCAACTTAAAAAGATCTGCAGTGGCAGTGATAGTGAGTCGAAAAGAGCTTATGCTACAGTATATCCAAGCACATAATCTCAGATCGGGTTCAGGTAGACTACTATGAGCCTCTGGAGGAAACCGTAGATGTGTAAAGAGAAATCGGAGAGAAAGCCCTGTTCCTTTCCATGAAAGTTGCTTAGTAGCAAAAAATTAAAGTTTGATTTCTAAGTATAAAGTTATCTGGATCATTGGCTGATCCTTCACATCCATGGGGCCTATACAGCTGAGGCACTTTTTACCCCTACTCCCAGGAGATAAACCAACTCATGACTCAGCAATAAGTGGATTTTTCAACGTTTAGGACCAAATGTCTTTATCGTGCACTTGCCATCTATTTCCCGATAGAAGTCTTTGAGAAAAAAAATGTGTTTGCCCAATGGAATCACAGGTTTAACCTGAAGTTTGTTCCATGGTTTGCCCCATATGTCAAATTGGCTTTAAAGCATATTCAGATTTCAGTTTATAGAGATCACCTTGCGCCTGATATGTCGCACTAGTATAGATATTCCCAGATCTGGGAGCAGATCTCTCAGGAAAGAGACACTTATCTAATTGATTGTGACCAAAACAGTGTGTAGCCAGGGGAAGAGCCCACACAGACCATAGTTATATTGATGACTCACTCAATCATAAAAGTAGAAGTGACAGCCACCGGTCGGGTTAGACTCAGAGAGGCGTGTGGCGTCTTAAATACATTACTTTATATCACAGCAGTACAGTAATGATGCTCATTAATCATGGTCTTATTTAACTTGGATGACTTTTGAGACTCGAGATACAGCAATTATTGATGAATCACCGCAGGAATTAGCACCCGACCCTGATGGTTCTTTATTGCCGGAGCCGGCTGGTATGCTATCTGATGACCAATCAAAAAGCAGCACTGGAAACACATACTGAACTCTGACGTAATCATTTTACGCCACCTTAGCTTTCTTCCTTCCCTCCTTGTCCATTCGAGGAGTTTTCCGCAAAGATGTGTGTGTTTGTGTGTGTGTGTGTGTGGCCTAGCATTACTATACTTGTGGGGACCTAAATCTGTTTACACAGTCACGTGTGGGGACTCGCCTCCCTTATGGGGACAAAATGGAGGTCCCCATAAGGGGAATCATTAATTTTAGGGTGAAGAATAGGTTAGAGTAAGGGTTAAGGTTAGGCATGTGTTGGTTATGGTTAAGGTTAGGATAAGTCTCCAGGAAATGCATGTAAGTCAATGTAATGTCCCCTGAAGTGATGTATACATGTGTGTGTGTGTGTGTGTGTGTGTGTGTGTGTGTGTGTGTGTGTGTGTGTGTGTGTGTGTGTGTGTGTGTGTGTGTGTGTGTGTGTGTGTGTGTGTGTGTCTAGCATTACTATACTTGTGGGGACCTAAATCTGTTTACACAGTCACGTGTGGGGACTCGCCTCCCTTATGGGGACAAAATGGAGGTCCCCATAAGGGGAATCATTAATTTTAGGGT
>NW_011340154.1:0-1558 GCF_000735185.1 Notothenia coriiceps | reverse complement strand
AACACAACGGCTCAGTTTCAATTAAAAGCAGCGACAAAAAGATAAGTCTTCAGCCTGGATTTACTGCAGTCACTCAGGGTGTTGACTTTGCATGGGGCTGAAGGCCACTTCAACACATGTAAATCTCCTGTTACCAAGGCCATTTCTAGGATTCACTCCCAACAACTATCTCTGACATCTCAGAAAACTGTGGCAAACTTTACCTAGGCAGAAAAACAGACAATGTTTTTTAAGATAGGGATCTATTTTGGAGCGTGCTCTTTCAGTCTTTTGTAGCGTGTTACGTAGACTACATGACTGTCCATTGTGATGCTTATTGGAAAGTATTGTGGAAACAGAAGACTGTAGAGAAGACAATAGAGCAAGAAGAGAACACTAAAAAGAGCATAGCAAATGATCCATAGATTTATTTTATATGTTTGTGGTTATGGTTGTACATTAATTTAACACGGTAGAAAAATAAAATGAAAAACAGAGCAGTGTATTACAAATTCCCATTGTTAATTATTCCAAAGTTAATTCTGTGTTATGTGATCTTTTTCCAAATGCTTGTACCCCAGTGTTAAAACCTGGAGTCCTTATGAGGCATTGAAAAAAAGCACTGTGTGTGATAAACAGTCAAATGCATTGCATCATTTCTTATTGTACACTGGACACCACATGCTAACACAAAGCAATTACCTTCATTTTAGAATATGTCTTGCAGTATCTCAACTAACTTTATCCTATGTGTCACTGTTACCAATCATTCAGACATTATACACTATAACCACAGCAAGTAAAAAAGATGATAGTTTAGAAATGTTCTACATATATTTCACCTCTTTCATATTTCTCCAATATGTTATATTAAATCATAGTAAATAAATCATTCTGCACACTAACTCAACACTAACAGTTGACTTTGTTGCTATAAGAGATGAATTGTGTAATAGAGATTGTGTACAAAAGAAGGATCTCCTTGCTGTGGTAGTGTTGCTCTACTATAAGTTGTAGATTTGAATTTATCTTAAAAAATAAATGTCTCCAAAAAAATATGTTAGTATAGATTTGTGTAAGGTGTTCAATATCAGAGTCTGAAATGTGAAACTGGCCTCATGGTAGGATCACATGAAAGAATGGAGCTGTACCACCACTTACTGGTAGAGTTACAGCTAGACAGGAAGAAGACAGGAAGAAGAAGAAGCTATAACAAGTAGCAGTTTAAAACAAATGACTATGGTTCCCTGCACCCAGCTGTGGGCTAAATTGGCCACATTCCTGAATTAGATCACTAAATATATCTGAAAATAAGCGTGGAGTGAATAGAGGAAATACACATATAACTCTTGAGTCTGAGCTAAATTAAACAATGTGAGTCACAAAGCAGAGAGTGACTGGTTTCATTTATTTAGGGCATCTTGTCACCATTGATAACGGTCTGGTATGGGATACAAATTAAGCTCACGGCAAAGGAAATGGAAATAATTATTGTCTCTAACCTCAAAGATCAGAGGCTGAAAACTCCCCACCTTTTAATCCATGACTAAACGCACGCTCTCTCGATCAATGGCGATGA
>NW_011340153.1:0-3754 GCF_000735185.1 Notothenia coriiceps | reverse complement strand
TGGCTCCTCCGGTTTGTATCCCGGTAGATGAACAGAGACTGATCATACAGCACCGGGTGATTCACTACTCGCAGCATACACGTGTTTTGATTGGCGAGCAGTTGTACTGGCAGATTTTCATAAACGGGATTTGATTGGCTGACGCTTCCGTCGAAGCTTCAAAAGTTGAACACGCGAGCAACGCGAGCAACGCTCCCCACAATGCAGTTCGGCGAAGCGTGACGTCGCCCCATTCAAAGTGAATGGGCAGAAGCGTTGAAGCTTCAACGCAAGCCGCTGTGTGGACGGGCCGGAAGAGCGCCTCTTCAACCCCTATTCATAATAGGAAACAGCCGTGGACAGCTGCTAAAGGGAGAACTACAAACAATCCTCCTAAACCACCAAGTGTGCGAATCCAGAGCAGATACGATCCACTGACCCAGAACCGGAGATCTCTTTCTGATGACCTGGATAACCTTTCCTCTTCACACAGCAGGGTAAGGACCAATAGCTACTCCAAAAGTAAAAGGCTAGAGGGAAAGCTAACGACTGGGCCTGAAACTCTGATTGTGGGTGACTCTGCTGTAAGAGATGTAAAAAGTCTGTGTCGTAAGAACAACACCAAAGTACTCTGTTTTTCCAAGGATATGGTCTCTGACTTGGCTGAGTAGATCCTGCATATTGGGGCTTAACATCCAACAGTCAGAAGTGCTGAAAGAAGACTTTAAATGTTTGTTGGAAACTGTCAGCTCTCTAAATGCAGAGGTTTTCATCAGTGGCCCTCTACCGCCAGTCAGAAGAGGAGTGGAGAGATTCAGCAGACTGTTTGCAATGAACACGTGGCTTTCAACTGCCTGTACTGACCATTCTGTCCATTTTATTGACAATTTTAACTTTTTCTGAGACTGCAGACATCTTTTTATGGCAGATGGAGTTTGACAGTCAGGAGTGAAATTGTTGATCTCTAACGTATTCAACTGCCTGCGTAATCAATCTGTTCCCTCTGCCAAGGACAAGCAACAAGAGGAATCAAAACAAGAGAAAGACACAACACACCGCGCAGAAAACCTTGAAGAAGTATCACTGCACCCGCCTGAGGAATGTCTTGATTATGGGAGACCTATGACACGAATGGAGGAGTCTCCACCGCCCTTCACCCCCCTATCACCTTTGAGGATAGGATACTCTTCCTTCCAACCCCTATCTACCTTTGAAGCCAGAAGAGCCCAGTGAGCCAGTGGCACACACACTCAGGAGCCCGTACCGCTCTTCCATAACCTAACCCTGACCTAAATAGTATGTATAATATAATATATCTAAAACTACAAGATGTTAATTACCTGTACTCTGTGCTCCATATTGACTTTTTCTGCGTTTCTTTCCATGTCTCCTTAAATATCCGAGCGTCAACGTCTCACGTTTTGGGCGAGCTCTCTCCTGACAATATTTGGAAGTTCAACTTCCTTCAACTTCCTGCAGGTTCAATCTCCACGGGCTTGCTGTGGCTGCGGCTGGGTATTATTGCATACTTGCACCAGGACTGCTATGGAGTTCAAGGGCTACTCAGGCTAAGTGCTGAGTTAAAGGGGTGATGGTGGGCGTACACTGCTTTGTTTGAATGTTTGTATTAGGGCTGTCATGTAATGCCATAATGTTAAACGAGAAATCTTAAAAAAAAAAGGGAAATCTATGGTTTCCTTTTCTTCATTACAATAACATACTACTGCGGTCTGCTGTCTTGCCCAAGGACACAACGGCCTGACGCAGTGGCGGCCGAGGCGGGTTTCAAAGTTCACAAACGCCCCTTGATCTGATGATCAAAAACCGCAAGCAAGTATGTAAAGGATGTACTATTTCACAATTATTTCCTTGATTTTTTTGCGATGTCATTATCTCAGAGTTCAGCTTATGTTACTTTGTGTCTGGGTGGAGCAGCAGGAATAAGTGGATCAGGAGAGAAAAGACTAACCTTGTGTTCAACCTTTTATGATGAGCTTTTGCGAAACAAAGCGATATTGGAATTTGGATCAGACAACCAGCTGTCAGCTGAGCTGATAAGTAACTGTACATAGTGATCTTAAGCTTAAACCAGGCTGCTCTTAAAGTATATTAGAAATGATGAAACATCTGGCAACTGTCTTTTTTATTTATCCACAGTCAGTCGCACATGCTCAAAGGTCATTCAGTATAAAACTTTGTTTAGCGGTGCTTTGACGTGCTCCAGCCGGCGGGGGGGAGAAGTGACAGCTACGTCTCACACTGTGATGTTTCAAAGAAGGAACAATTTGACGTGAGGGAAGAATATCAAACCATCAAACAGGCCAAACCTCAACACACCAGGGTGGAGAGATGTTTGATAGGGGTTGTTTTGTGGGTTATTGCAGTGCAGTTTAAAGTTGTACCAGTAGCTGTGAACTCCAGTTCTCATAGTTTACTTTATTTTATGTTTTTATTTATTATTCAAGTAAACAGATCACATATACTGTACCATATTTATAATAAAGGGTCAGGTTGGTGGTTTCTTAAAATAATGGATCATACTAAAAGTATGGTAGTGTATAATAGATTTGGCTGGTAATAATCTTGTTAAATGATTTGTTCTTTTTCTAAGTTTAGAGCAATTGTGTTCATTTAATGAATGTCCTAAAACTAGATTTGCTAAATTAACTGGTTCAATATTCAGCAGTGTGTCACTAATGCTCATGTCATTATTATGCAGGCTGTACCTCTCAGAGCCATACATATAATTAAGTCTCGCTCATGTTCAAATATCGATCAAGCATTTTGAACGTAGACACGATGTGACAACCTCCAGTGCCGATAACGAAAACCAATTTGAATTTGCCAAAACAATGCAGTTCCTCAAATGGCCACTTGAGGCTGGCTCTAAAAGACAATATTCATGGACCCTATGATCAAATGCTCAAGTTGAAGTCAGAAATAAACACATTCAAGGTATGGTTCTTTAACTAATTTTGGGCCCTAATTGACACATGTATGACAACTTTTATTAATCAACTGACTTGTTTAAATTATATTCAGCCTTAAAATAATGCACAATTAAGGGCTTGGGTGCTTGTGTGACAGGTAGTTGCCCTCACAGCTCCATCCACAATACACCTGTTTGCCCATAATTGGATTGACAAGTGGATAAGGGGGCATTTATGTGGGTCACTTTCCAAATTGAGCAGAACTATCCAGAAACCTATCGGTCATATGACATCAGGCCGATATTTTATACAGCCATATGTTGGACACAGACTAGTCCATTTCATTACTGGACATCAATGGCCGAAATGACTGAAATAACTTGCTGAATATCAGTATTAGAAACAAGAGACAACAGGCCAAGGTTCCCTAATACCCTATTTGAAAGGTTATGTCGTGTAGTCCATAAATACCCAAACATAGCAATGAAGAAAAAAGGTGCCATTATACAGATGTAGCGATTCATTTCAGACAGTTTGAAACGCGAGGGCCGTGATTGGTACGTGATCTGCCCTCGCTCAAGGGAAAACCTCCAGTTTGACTTGAGACCGCCCCCGTGATAGATAAATGTAATTATAATGAAGCCAGCTGCAATGGATCATTGATCCACCAGGGGGTGCAGTGGGGTTCCACACTGGAGCTCATGTGAAATAAAGTCAGATACAGTACGCTGGATGTACAGCGGAACTTTGTTAAGATCCATATGTCACGGATATCATACTCTGTGCTAAATAAGAGACATGTAATCATTTACAAAACATCACCATGTTGTTATTTAACAAAATAA
>NW_011340152.1:0-1120 GCF_000735185.1 Notothenia coriiceps | reverse complement strand
GGTGTGTGTGTGTGAGAGATTAAAATAGCCCAATTGCTTTTACAATAAGTAAACATTGAATGTGTTTAATTGAATAGTAAAAGGGTTAAACGTTAGTGGCAGGTTGTGTGTTAGAGAGAATAAATAAGACAGCTCAATATTTAAATTTTTTTTTATTCTTTTTCCCCGCATATTTCGCAACTTTCCGCATATTTCGCAACTTCCCGCAATTTCACCGCATAAAATCACATAAAACCCCGCATATTTAATCGCATAATCAAGGATTTTAGCCCGCGTTTTTCTGGAGGGTCTACTAGGTATATACATATTTGCACACATATTTTTATATATTTTTTAATTTTTATATTCGGGATTGTGGGAAACAGTATTTTGATCTGTCTGTCTGTACACACAAACTGGAAGATTGACAATAAAGTTGACTTTGAGTCATGATACATGCACACTTATTTCTCTACAAGGCACAGATTTCTCTTATATATTCTGAAGTAGACGTCCTCACAACAAGTCCGTTTTCCAACCTTTTCGGCTGCAGTCCTGGTGGAGGCATTGTGACCCGGCTGGACCTCTGGAGCTATGAAGGAGGCCACGTCTTCATACCGTGCACAGCTCTTAAAGGCAACACTCCCATTGGCTGACAGCAGCACCGAGCCTGGGGTCAGCACGCTGAACATGTTACCTGAACCTAAAGAGAAGGCAAAACTCAAACTAAAGCCATTTACCAACTCAAAGAGGTTGTTTTGGATACTGTTGGGAAAATACTGAATGTACTCTTCCAATATGAGAGTAGCACATGATAACAAAGGTATCCCAACTGTAGCTGTGTACGTAACAGGATGAATGATTACCTAGAAGAGCATCAGGACACACTGTTCTAGGCATGCTATGTGACAACGATTAACATGATGATTCAGCCTCTGGAGATAGACATATGACAAGCATGGTAATTTCTGACGTGGGTCTTAGCTAATCTGAACTAAGCATATAAATACGGCTTTGAACTGATATTCCGTAACTGTGTAACTCCTTCTCTTGTATATCAGCATGTGAAGGACACTGTTCAGGAACTAGTTGTACCAAATGCTCTGTATGTGATGACTACTTCCATTCTTGCAAGGATAAT
>NW_011340151.1:0-5908 GCF_000735185.1 Notothenia coriiceps | reverse complement strand
ATATTTTTCAAGTTTTTAATACTCTTATCAACATATGAGTGGACAAATATACTTTATGCAAATGTTTATTATCATTTGAACAATGACAAATATTCTCATGAATATTAAACACAACAACCTCTGAACATTACAAATATTCGCCTCAATTCAACCTGGAACCTCTATCATACAATAATACAATACAAATGGTGTGTGTGTGTGTGTGTGTGTGTGTGTGTGTGTGTGTGTGTGTGTGTGTGTGTGTGTGTGTGTGTGTGTGTGTGATGGATCGTTGGAGCTATGTGCAACTCAAGGCATATGCTCGAACAGGAGCTGCCTGGACGCTGCAATCATGTTGCGCGCACTATCCGTGCTGAGTGTGCTGACTTTTCCCACAATGTCCCACTGTCTGGCTACCTGCATAAAGTGAAGTGCTCGGCGCAGTTGTGGCGAAATGTCGCTCCTCTGTTTTCATTTAAACAGCTCCTTATATCCGTTAGCGCAGCTAGCTAGCACCAGATGCTAACAACAACAACAATACACGTAAGGTCTCTCTCTTGCGCCACACATACACACACCCTCCCGGTCCTCCCAATAGCCAGTCGGTGCCTGCCGGTGAGCGTGGAAGTGTGGTCTGCCACAAGTGGGCAGCAGGAGCGGGGCTGTCAGCATCAGCTTGTAGATGGTATTTTAAACTCGATGCGCTCTGAAACTACGTGGCGGCCGAGGAAAAAAAATACACATGCGTTAATCGCGTTAAAATAATTAGTGGCGTTAATGTTTTTTTGCGTCAACGCGTTATTAACGCGTTAACTTGACAGCCCTAGTAATATTAGAACTTATGTTTCCGGGAGCTGTTGATAACACTATACTGGTCAAAGGCATGAGGTAATTAATTTTGTTTCTAAGAGTAACAATTTTATTGTTAAAAAAGCACATAAAATCATTATTACTGAGTGCTATCGGAATAGATGGCTCAATCGAGCTATGGCTCTCTGTCAGCCTGGCTACAGTGCTGAAAAGAAATCTTGCATTATTCTTATTCTCATCTATTAATGAAGAGTAGTAGGCTGCTCTCGCTTTACGCAGTACTTTCGTATATTCATTGAGAGTAATATGCCAAACTAAACGAGATTCTTCAAGTTTAGTGGAACGCCATATCCTTTCAAGTTGTCTCGACTTTTGCTTTATTTTGCGGGTTTCGGCTTTATGCCATGGAGCTAATCTAGTGGCTGTTTTCCTGTAAATGTGTGACTTTGCATGCGTTTGTTAAATGTATTTTTCTCCCAATTTGCAGTATACAGTACATGTGTGTGTGCAAAATTACTGTGTGTGTGTATGTATGCATGTGTGTTGGTGTGTACACATCCACTGTCTGAATGATTTGATTTTTTTCTTCTTTGATTTTTTCTTAATTTCTTGTTTTCAATTTCGTACTTTTTTATCTTCATCTGCGTCACATACCAAAATGTATTTTTTCTGTAAGGTGTGTGTGTGTTTCTTTGTGTAGAAATGCATAGAGCATATACACTCAAAGCATTAGCTTTAAGTGCAGGTTTTCCAGTATGTGTGCATTGTGCGTGTGTCTATTGTCTGCAGTGTGCCTGAACTGTACTCATTACACATACTGTATAGGCACTTTTACTGTGTGCTAATTGTGCCCAATGTGCGTGTATGTTCCCACTGATTTAATTCCATTTTCCTCTTTATTTTTTCCTCATTGCTTTCTTTTTTCTTTTTACTCTTTTATCCCCACCTGCCTCATCACCTACTGAAATGCATTTCTTCTGTCGAGCCGTTTTGCATAAACTAACACGTCCCAATTTGCTATCAGTTTGTCTCCGTTTGTCTGCATGAATGACATTGAGCGGAGCTGCAGAAAATCAGGCAGACCCGCTGCGTTCATCATAACAGGGTTGTGAGGAAAAAAGTACATTCAAATGAACTCAAATGGAATAAAGTTAGTGGTGAATGTGTCGCTGGATTTGTGAGACGAAACAAAGCTCACATGCTGAATTTCTGCAAGATAATCAAATGTACTCTGGTGGAAAAAGGTAATTTTATGGCTGTCTCTTTTCAGAGTCATCATCTGCTTGCTGGCACACGACAAAGAGAAGGTGTTGGACACTTATCACACCAAAAATTGAAAAAAAGCACCTTTTATTTGTATATGTCTATGGCAAGAACTGCCTTCCTCAAGATTAAAGGCCTAATGAAGTGTGCTGTCTTAGTTCAGAAACAATATCCACCGTGTTATTGTTTTATAATCTTCAAAAACTTGGCTGCAACTTAACATGTCCTGTGTAATGTGATTGCCCGAGGCCTATAATACTCTCTTTGAAAAAATGTGTTGTTACTAAACTTAATTTCATTGTTTTTAATACCACTTAAAACCTGTTTTTCAGGTCTCAGGCTCGAAAATGACATGCCCAGAACAAATGACTATATGTTCACTTCTAAAAGGGGTACATTTTTTTCTCAAAGCAGTGAGTTGGATGTAGAAAAGTCAGAATCAATATGGATGTTTTTATTTTAAAGTAAATTCAGATTGAACATAGCAAAAAAATTTAAATTATAGTTTCCGTAAAAAAAAAAAACATTACTTAAAGTGAAAACCACGCTTGAATGATGGGATAGTAGGCAAAAAGCTTTAGGAATCCAAACTATAACATATAATAAGTACCCTGTATCAAGATTGATGCAAAACAAGTGAAATGTGCCTTTTATAGAGAGATTTAGAAGGAAAAAAAAACACCTCTCATTTGGTATATCTCTTGGTCGATGTTGGTGATTGACACCTCCTTTGAACCGTTAGAGCCAAAAGAATCGAGGGGGAGTTCCTAAATCCATCTAAACATTACCGTTGAGGATTGAGAGTGATGCACACGCAGTTTTCCCAAACCGCAAGCTATGTTACAATTTTTATGAAAACTAGGTTTATTGCCATAAATGTTATGATGGATTATCAGTAATCATTTCAAAGTGACACAGAGACATTGGATTAAACTTCAGCAGTGTTTATATGTGTGTTAATGCCCTTGAACACAACTTTTGATCAGAAAACAGCAAAGGTAAGACGTATTTACCGTTTTGGCCCCGTAAAGTGAAGTTGTGTGTTGTCTTTCCTGGCTTTCGCTGCCGCGAGTTGTAGTCGCACAGTGATGATACCTATAACAGTGGAGTCTGTGGAATCTCAGCTTTCATATGATATATAGTTTGTGCAGATTGCATGAAGTATAAAATATTGCCACCGTGAGTTATGTGCTAAGTGCGTTAGCACTCTTTCGCTTAGTGCTAATTCATAGGCTTGGTATTACCCTTGTGTTTTGTTTAGCTAAAAATGGTTAATATTGTCTGATAGCTGAGTTTCTTCCCATTAAGTGGGTATGCTACATGAATAGGTTGTTAAATGTTAAGATGCCCTGAGATACAGTTTTGTGAATATTGTTGTGTTTTGACCCCGCCGGCGGGGGCACGGGACGGGGTTCAACAGGTTAAACTAAGATTTGTATCTAAACTGAGTCAGAATACAACAATTCATTTATGACATTATCTGAAACCAAAAGATCAGTTTGTAGTATCAATATCACTCTCAAAGGATCAACTCTTCCAATGGGTAATGTCGACAGGATGTTTGACTTGATAGAGATCCCTGCTCTTATCGTGAGTTTAGTACCAAGACAGGGATTATAATCCGCTGGTTGCAGGAATGTACATGCTTTTATCATCCTAACATAGATCATATGATATGATCTGCAGGAAGTACAGACTAACTTGCGAAATTTCACATTACACCGTGTTAACGAGAGATCAGAAACTAATTTTATGTCGGTAAGTCTGAGTCATCAGGTTCTAGAAAATAGAGGAACTTCCCTTAATTTACCATGTAGATAAATGACACTTCATCTGTGAGCTTCCCGCAGTGATCCAGGTTTGAAATTGTTGGTTTTCTTCACAAGTCCCTTGTCTTATACACTCTGTCCTTCACCTTCCATGAGATTAATTGACTTCAATGCTCTTGCCTGAAGATGTACACTTGGCATTCCTTTAATGACATTAAGCCTGACCTTCCCATGAGAAGTGGCTATAAATCAACAGCTTTCACCTTCCGCTGTCAAGGGTCAATCTCATCTTTCAAAGCTACAAACCATGATTCTTAGCGGTTCAAAGAACATAAATAGACATAATCATACAAGATTAAACAGGGGCAATTGAATTAGGAATGTCATGATATCAGAAATGTAGACGTCGATACCAATACCAGGGAAATTCCACGATTCTCTATACCAAGGTCAACATACAATCCTTTACTATCACTTCCAGTTTAGTTTTCAAAAGGAATATAAACAAGTCATAGTTATCTCTGTAGAATATGTCAGTGAAAATATCTCAAACAACAATATTTTCCAAAATATTTCTGAACAAAGACTACATTTTAAGCCCAATTTACTGAATATATCCTTAACAATTTGAAAGCAAGGTCATGGAACTCTGCTTACAGGCTGCTAACGGCTAACAGCTAATGCTAGCTCCTTCTGATTTAAACTCAGATTAGTTGTTCATAATGAAGCACTATCAGAAAAAAAACAGAATTTTGGGATCATTGGAACCATCATTTCTCATGATATGTCGAGGCAGGTTTAGCGAGTCAAGGACACACGGTCATCTTAACCTTAGTTCAAGTCTGACAGCAGCTCTTACAGTATTACTGGGTGAAGTCTTTATCTACTGTGTCACTGTAGGCTCTCTGTTTCCATATCTAAAAACAACTCTGGGAATTCAGACGAGCGCTGTGATTTCCTCAGCACACACACAAACACACACATTTCACTAACCTCAGGTTACCTAATAAATGATTCAAAAGCAAACAAGTCTGCTGTTAACAGGAGCTGCTTTCACTGCTGATTTGACAGACTAATGCTGCGTTCACACCAGACGCGATGCGCTGCGCTGTTTGGGGGCGGCGCGATTACATGTAAAGTCAATGCAGACAGACGCAAATTCGCTCCGACGGCGAGCATGAAGCGGTGGACGCGGCACGATTGAGGCGATTGAACAATGCCGCGCCAAACGCAAGAGTTCCATTTTTTCAACTCGAGCGTCAAATTCACGTGACGCGTTCTCGCGGAAGCCAATCAGCGGTGAGGATCTCAGCCTGCCGTCACTGACGTTCAACCAGAAAACATCAGCCGTTAGCTGTTAGCAGTTAGCACACAGAGATCACAGCTCCTCATATCTGTTCAGAAACTGGACAAAAGTTAAACAAGTCCAAACCACAGACTGTCTGTGTCATGGCGAATACAGTCGCTGGTTTATTTATGTCTGTAGGCCATTGTTATGAGTGTGGAATGAGCATATACAACGTTAGCTTAGCGGTCGACCCAATCTCCATTCAGAAAACAAGCATTTAAAAAGGTTTTTCGCCTGCCGTCTTGTCTGCAGACTTGTCAAGCATTAATTCTTTTTTTTTTACTAACCGTTATCAGTATGTTGTTACTTCGGCATCATTTAGAAACGTGTATTACAATTTAATATCGGTAAAATATGTTCATTTTGTTGTAGTTGTAGCTCCCGAGCCAGCGCGTCTTGTTTGAATAATGCGAGTAAACACAGCTGGCAGCCACGGTGAAACTCGAGCGATTAGAGCGAAGCGAATATTCGCATCGCGTCCTGTGTGAACGCAGCATTACAACCATTACTTCACTTACAGTACATTTTTTTATTTCATAAATGTTTCTTTTGGAATAACTATCAAATGTATCCTAAATTCATTCCAAAGAAATCACTCTGATTGGCTGTTCAGCTTAGCGAATCATTGCATGAGAAGCGAAACGGAAGTGAGGGACCCAAACAAACCATTAAGAAGGCAAATCTAAGATTTAATTTAACTCCAGCTCTCGACACAGGTTCTGGAAAGCCCCATGAGCTT